>NC_056743.1:611006357-611088857 GCF_019279795.1 Protopterus annectens
CAGAGGCCCAGAGAGCCAAGCTCCACAGTAAGTAAAATTTTGCACACTATGTTAAAATACAGTATACATAGAATTTACAAACAATATGTTAAAATACAGAATACAGCAGAAGACCTAACAAGACCTATATATACAGGAAAAAATATTTACACATGGTTAATAACAGAATAAGTATACAACTTTAATCAGCATTAGGAGTAGAACTATACTGTAATATATATTACAGTAGGTGTAAAACGTTGGAATCTCAAAATACTGAAATATTGAATTTCAGTATCTCGAGACCAAAGTGTTGAAACTGCAGAATATCAAACCTGGAAATGTCGAACCCACAGTAGTGATGGTGCGTTAGGTAAGTGTAATGTTTTTTAAGGGTTTTGGGGAGCATTTGTATGTATGTGAGTGTGTTGGGGACTTTTAGGTGTGGATTAGAATAGGTAGGTAAGAGTGTGAGTGTTTAAGTGTTGAGAGTGGTGGTGTTTGTATGTATATGATGTGTGTTTGTGCAAAGGGGGGTGTAGAATGTGTGGTGGTGAGTTTTCTGTGTTTTGGTTTTTAGTGTGACCTCAGTGTTAGTATATATAAGTGGTGGGGCACAACCCCCCACATGGGGTGTGCAGGGTGTCTTGCCCCCCTGCTTATAGGAAAGGTGGGTGTGTGTGTTTTATTATGTTGGCTAATGATCTGTCTTCCCAATGTAAAAGGCATCACAGGACTCACATTTGCTAGTATAAATTGCCCCTTAGATAAACAATTACAGCCTTTTGGTAAGTTAATAAACTTGCACCCAATAATAAATATATTTACATAGATTACAGCCACCACATTTAGTTGTACCAAATAGAGCTTCCACTTTTGTTTTCTATTCCACCCTTGTTCAAATTGATTCTTGAAGTCATTTCCTGTTTTTTATATAAATAATGGATATTCACCTATTTTCTTAATATCGTCCTGATCAGATTTAAAAATTGACTAATTATTTTTAATAATATTTTTATTCAGGGACACTTTGAAAAGTATTTTATAACCAAAGCTAAGTTATAATAACAATTTCCTTGCTTGCGAGTCAAAACATCAATACCCATTTTTCCAGGTTTAGTACCTAACAATGTTTTTATCTTAAATGCCTCATTAACCTCCGTTCTAATGTCACATATACATTTATTTGGGTAACTATGATCAAGAAAGATCCATTTAAACTGTCACATTCCAATTCAAATGTGCCATCCTCTGAAATCATCCTTGCTAGTCTCACAAATTGCCCCTTGACTAAACCTCCTTTTTATGTAAGGGGTGACAGCTATCATATTTTTGTGTAAAGGGTGACAACTATCATAGTAGAGGTGTGAATTTGAAAAAGTGGGTATGCTATATAATTGCAAAGAACCACTCCATAATGAACAAATATCATCAAGAAATCTAACTAGTATTTACTGTATTCTGAACTGAAAATATATTTCAACTCCCATGCCAATCTAACTGAATTAGAGTAGGCTGGGGCACAGATTGCTACCATAACTACTCCTCTATCTTGTTTTGTTTAAACAGTTCCCCTTTATAGTAAATATAGTTGTCATTTAGGAAGATGTCTGTAAAAGTCAGTTATCAAATGAACTTCACAATTATTTTAAAAACTTATGGAGAAAACGTTATCAGTAAAGTATTCTAAAACAGAGTCATGTGGTATAGATGCAACAAATCCATTACTTCGATAATGATAAATACAAGGTCATCAATGTATAGCTCATTTTCAACTTCCCATGCATCTCTCATCAAATGTGGAAGTAATTTCATGTAGGGTTTTAACTTCCAGTCAATATAGGCTGCAAGTGGGTAAGTTTTAGTGCCTTCTGCGGCTACTGTTGCTCTTAATGGAAGGTTTTGCAAATTCTTATGTAATTTAGGGATACCAAAGATAGTGGGTATGTATGGTCTACTGTTAAATAAAAAAAACGTAATTAACTTTTATTTAAGTGTTTATCCAATAACAAATCCTCCAAGAAAAACTCAATATTTTTACGAACTAAATCAGTTTCATTCTGTGACAGAAAATATAATTCTCAGAATTAAATAAGAAGTTAAACATTCTACTATTATAGTCAAATATATTTATAATGATGTCTAGCTTCAATATTCTTAATTCACGCCACATGTCCTTTTGGTCAGTACTCAGGTTTTTGATACCTGTTTGAGTTCTATTCTTGCTAAATTGGTAACTGTCTTTTACACATTTCTTTTCAAATAAATATACAGTAGGATGGAAAGGGGGATTGGGGGTACTTTTTGATTAATTTCATCATTACTCACCTTTTTATCATCAAATAAATTAGCTAAATTGAGCTTGTGATGTCCCCTGCTCTGGGCCAGTGATCAAGGAGTCTCATCACAGACACCAGTGAAGAATGTTCACTTAGAGCAAAATAAGATACACACAGTATTTCTAGATGCAGCTCTCTACAACAAGCACAATTCCCCTAAAGGACACAGGGAAACGCACTCAGTCTTGGGGCTGGGTTTCCCTCTTTTTCCCCTCTAAATGTCCAGGCCCTAAATAAGGCTCCCCACTGATACAGCTATAGAGATATGTCCTCAGCTGAGTATTCCAAGCCAAGTCCTACACCACTGTCTCTGTGAAACAAGTCCCTGATCAATGTAGCTGGCACACATACACTGTTTGAGATTAGATTTTCAGACACACACACACACACACACACACACACACACACACACACACACACACACACACACACACACACACACACACACAGCTGTGAAGCTGTGAAAGGCTGCAACAAATTTACTTTCTCTGTCAGCATTTGCCCAGACTATAAGGTAGTTATGCTGCCAGCAGCCAGCTACATTAAGGCTCTGACAAGGGTACCCAGTTATACTGAGTAAAATTAATACTAATACAAATGGTAGTGTTTGACCAATGCACAAAAGGCTTTCAAGAGCAGCAACAGTGTCACCAAATAAATATAAGCAGTTTCAAATATTAAATATTTCCTAGAAAGACCAGCCACAAAGAAAAGTTTAAATATATTTAATAATAAATAATAAAATATCAGGAAAATACTAAATATCTATTTATAATAAACACCAGCATTTCATACACAGGAAGTATTACAAATAACACAGATAGAAAGATTCACACAGATAAAGAAAAGCAACACTTAACTAATCTCACTATATTTTCTTGACAGATCTAAAGAATTACTGTCCCCTTGTTCACTTACTAGAGCAAGGCAAGATGATGTGAGTGAAGGGTCCCTCTCTGTCAAGTTTCACAAACAAACTGCCCTGAGACTTCTGTATCACCTGATTTTAAAACATCATTTCATTGCTGGATTACAGAATGCCATCCCATACATCTGTTAATCTGACTCTGGTTCCCACCCTACCCCTTTACTAGAAACTGAACCAGAATCTACCACATATGTGTTGCCATACTCACACACAGAGCTTGGCTAAGATGTGTTATAACATCTGGAAGCTATAAAACCATTTCAAAACCTTCCACCCTTCCAGGGTAACAATTATTTCACCAATAAGGACAATACAGTAGGATTCCTAGTCTTAGTTTTCAAAGGCATGCTGTCTCTGGCTGCAGTCAGAATTGTAAGACACAATCTTTATTGTATCTTAAAAAAAAAATAATAATAAAAAAAAATGGTGGTGCCCTGTGAGGCAGAGACTGTAATCTAACTTGGAGCAGTGAGAAACTATTGGAAATTTGACACTCAAGCTCGGAATGCAAACAGGTTAATGATCTGACATCTGCAACACTCCTTGAGCTACAAATACTGAGAATTATACTAACTCATGGTTCAACGTGCCTTGCACAAGCAGTAATGACACCCATCAGTCACAGGGGAAGAAGGAAATGAAACAGATGTGAAAGAGCAAGGAAGTGAGGGCCTTGAGCTAGAATCACTGCCAGACTGAAAGCAGACCTATACAGGCCTACTCTTCCATCCATGCTACTAGCAAATGTTAATTCATTAGATAGAGAAATGGACTACTTTAAACTGGAGCTAACTAATACAAATAAGGTGAGAGACTGTTGTGTTCTTATTTTCACTGAAGCTTGGCTAAACTCTAATATAAATGACAGTGCAGTATATCTGCAAGGGCTTTCATTATTCAGAGCAGACAGGATAGTGTCTCTCAGTGGGAAATCACTTGGGGAGGGCTGCTTATCTATGTAAACAACAGATGGTGTACTGACTGCCAGATAATCTCCACTCACTGCTCTCAAAACATAGAATTTATGTCACTAAAGTGCAGACCCTTCCACTTGTCAAGGAAATTTAATGGTGTAAGCATTACAGCTGTATATATTCCCTTCAGTGCAAATACAAATGAGGCACTGGCTACCCTATACAAGGAGATCAGTGATTTGCAAAATCAGAATCCAGAAAATGTGCACATAATAGCAGGAGACATCAACCAGACCAACCTGAAGTCAGTCCTTCATCACTATTAACAGCATGTGGATTTTTCAACCAGGGGTGAGAATCCACTGGATAAAGTCTACACCAGTGTTAAACTGGCATTCAAGGCATTGCCTCTTCCACATCTGGACAACTCAGACCATATCTCCATCATGTTAGTTTCAGCATACAGACCATTACTAACCAGAGGAAAGCTATCCAAAAATGCAAATAATGGTATGGCCAGAGGGAGCAGTATCAGAACTCCAGGATTGCTTTGAATGCACAGATTGGAATATGTTCAGAGGGGCAGCCAGTGTAAATCAGCAAACCAACCAAGTATATCAGAACTCCAGGATTGATTTGATTGTACAGATTGGAATATGTTCAGATGGGTAGCCACTGTAAATCAGCAAACCAACCTGGATGAGTACACAGAGTGTGTTGGACTACATATCCAAATGTGTAGATGTAACAGTCAACAAGTGCATCATCACAACAGCCAACCAGAAGCCATCACACACAAGTAGAGTAGAGTATATAAGCTGCTGAAAGTAAGGAATGGTGCCTTTAAGGAGGAAAACAAGGATGAGCTCAGGCATGCCAGGGCAAACCTAAAAAAGGGTGTGAGAGAGCTGAAAAGGGCATATGGTCAGAAACTCCAAAATTACGTCTCTGACAAAAAGAATGCAAGGTGATTGTGGCTTGGAATTCAGGCCATAATGGATTATAAGCCCAGTTCTTTTCAGTGTGAGGACAGCACTGAATTCCTGAACATCCGAGAAAAACAGCTGTTCCTGATAACATTCTGGGAAGGGTCTTAAGAAACTGTGTTGGGCAATTGACAAATGTACTCACAGACATATTCAGTAGCTCATTGAAACAGGGCATTGTTTCCAGGTGCTTCAAGAACACCACCATAATACCTCTACCTAAGAAGTTTCTACCAAAGGACCTCAGTGACTACTGCCATGTGGCTCTCACCTTCCTAATAATTAAGTGCCTAGAAAGGCTGGTCAAGGACCACTTAACACCCAGACTTCAGTCATCCTTGGACCCACTCCAATATGTGTACAAACCAAATCAATCCATGGTACATGTTATTTCATTGGCAAAAAAAAAAAAAAAAAAAAAACAGAAAGCAAAACAGAGCAGCTAAAATCCCCACTGAAGTTGCAGAATGCTTATTCAAGTCATAAAATCCATCCAGGAGTAGTCCAAATGCAAAACAGGACAGCTAAAATCCTCCCTGAAGTAGCAGAATGCTTATTCAAGCCAAAAAATGGATCAAGAAGTAGTCCAAGTGCAAACAACAGCTATATTATCCACATAAAACAGATAAGCACTTTTGTCCGAGAACACTAGAACTTCATCACATACAATAAAATTGTAAAGTCCCCCTTATAAAGACATGTGGAAGGCATCATAATCATGAAATGAAAGAAGACACCCCCCCCCTTAAAGACATAATATTAAAATGCAGTTGTATGTAATAAATATGCTATATAAAATAGTTTGTTCACCATTAAAACAGAATATAAATATGTAAAAATTTATAAATTACAGTATCTACAATCTAAGAGTATGGATCAGGCTCCACCTCTAATGTCTGTCCTTATACTGTCTATTACAAACAAATTAAACATATGTTCTTCATTGTCCAATATGTGTTTGCTCAAAGCATTGGTTAACTTTTCTTTTGATCGCATAGAGGTGCTCATAAATGCCATTTTTAGTTTCCTGTCAGTTTTACCAATATAAAAACAGCAACCTTGGTTACAAACAGCACAATAAATCACTATTTCAGAGTTACAGTTACATCTATGATGAATTTTAAAATTAATATTGTTGATGTTAAAAGTGTCCCCTTCCTTAATGTATTTACAAAAAAGTGGCACATGCCACATTTGTTCATATATCCAAGTTTGTGCTTAAGTCCACTTTGTTTTGTTTCATATTCATTTTTTAGGTTCCTACCTTTCTTATAAATTGTGGTTGGAACTGTATCAATGAAGGGTTTAATAGCTTTATCTTGTCTTAGGATGGACCAATTCTTATTAAGTATTTGTTTTTTTGCAATGCTGTCGGAAGAAAAGACAGTTATTAAGGAAGTCCTGTAGTCACTAATACCTGAAGTAGTGGCTTGGATGGTTATGTCATTGTTGGTGTTAGGGCTCTGGTGTCTTAAATATTTTCCTAGCAAAGGTAGATAAAAAGCCCTTTCTCTTTTATTAACAACTTCAAGTAAAATCTCCATGACAAAACTAACAGGCTTTCCTCTTTTCAGAAACATATACTCGGGTGTATCACATTCAGAGAAAAATATCTTCCATAATAGACACCATCCGTGCAGCATGCACAAATTGTCCCTTCACTATAGCCTTCTTCTGTTTCAGTGGCTGAGAACTTGAATAGTGAAGTAAAGAATTCGAATACATTTATTTTCTGAAGATTTTTGATATAAATTTCTTATTTTGATATCCCTTAAAAAGGAAAATGACAAGGAAGGAAATTTCATCTAAATGATGTGTATAAGTAATTCAGTAGTGGAATTAATATAAGTAATAAATTCATTAATTAATAACTCAGGTCAATCCCATAAAATAAAAATATCCTCCAGATATCTATTATAGTGTTTGATGTAACCATAGAAACCTGAGGGAAAAAGGAATTGCTTCTCCCACTGTCACAACTATATTGGCATACAGACCACCACATACCGACCCCATAACTACCCCTTTTTGTTGTAGAAAGATTTAATTGGTAAAAAGAATGAAATTGTGTTTAAGCACAATTTCCATGAGGTGAGTGTAGAGGGGTCTATATTATAACATCGAAGTTCAAAAACTTTGAATGTTATAATATTGAACCCTTTAGTCCAAAAGCAAAGAATAACGAAGCTTCGGAACATCGACATTTTACCTAGGGTAAGATTTTGGTTGCCCGTGGCTTCGCTATTTACAACTTGGGATTGGGTTCAGGTAAGTGTGGTGTGATGGTTACGGACCAGGTTAAGGTAAGTGAGCGAACGGACAGGGTTAAGTTGAGTGTGCGGTAGTTAGGGACTTTAGGGTTAGGGTGTGGCTGAGGTGAGTGTGCGGTAGTGACAGACTTTAGGGTTAGGGGCAGGTTAAGTGAGTTAGGGTTAGGGCATGGGTCAGGTAAATATGCGATTGTGTGGACGTGAGGGTTAGGATGGGTTAGGTGAGTTAGGGTTAGGGAGCGGGTAAGGTGAGTGTGCGATAGTTAGGTACCCTAGGGTTAGGGTTGGGTTAAGGTAAGTGGGCAGCTAGAGGTGTATGTCTGGTTTAGTGTAGGATTTCGTGAAGTGTATATGTGTGGATTATTTAGTTTGGTGTGCTTGAGTTGTGTGTATGTTTGTCAGAACAGCAAATATTTTCCTGGGAAAATATTTGCTAGTCTGACTGTTCGGTTTTCTAGTGTTTCGATTAAATGGGGTCGATATAATAACATTCAATGTTTTTAGACTTCGATGTTATAATATAGACCCAGTGTAGAGTAATACATCAAAATGACCAACTTTCTTTGCATAAAGGAACTCACTGAACCAATCAAGACCAATACTATGAGGAATAACTGAATAAAGGTATTTTATGTCAATAATCAAAAAGACAAAAGTGTCTTTGAAAGGTATCTTGTTGATAGATTCAAGAAAGCTCCAGGAATCTTTGCAGATATGAGTTTCATTAAAAACAAAATGCTTTAGTTTATTGTCAAGATGTTTAGCCAAGGGGTGTGTAATGGATCCCTTAGCATCTACTATGGGATGCATGGGTGGTTGTGTTAAATTCTTGTGTAACTTAGGCAAGCCAAACATTACTGACACTCTTGAATGTAAAACTGATAGGTCATTAAGAATTTCAATAGAAATAGAACCTTCTATAAAGAGATCTTGTAGTTCACTCCTTATTTTTGTGTAAGCACCATTCAATTCACTGATGGAAGATTTTGTATAGGCTTTACTGTTTAAAATAAATAGCATCTTATTGTTATAGTCATCTAAGTTCATTAACACAATGCCACCACCTTTGTCCAGTTCCATAATCCTAATTCTGTCCAACACATCCTTGATTTCATCAATAGTGGCAGTCTCCTGAGTATGAATTTTAATATTCGTCCTATGCCTAGTAGGGAGGTTACATATATCTAGTTCACACATTCTCTCACATAAGGAATTCATAGGATGTAATGGAGGATTGTAAGTGCTGGAAATGGCAAGGGGGTTAACAAACTGACTAAATAAACAGTTCTGAAACACAACCTTTAAGTTCAGCTTGCAGGTGTATAATTTTAGATCCATTAAGTTGGTGGCTACATTACACTTGTATTGGGGTACAAAAGGAAAACCCTTTGCAAAAATGTCACAATGTGAAGTGTCCATACAAATGGAAAAATTGTAAACTTTAAAATCACCTAAAGAATTTATAATGATGTTACAAGGGGGTAAAATGTGATCATGGTAAGTGCATATAATGTCAAAAACATCAGTATGTTTAGGGGAATCCACTTCAATTATTTCCTGTTGTTATGATTGTAAAAGATTAGCCCTCCCCTGTTGGATTGTCCCCCCTCCCCCATCAATTGTTGGGATGATGAGAAAGTGTATACCCGTCTACCCAGTGGTTGTCCTGTGGGGGGGGGTTCTGTTCTTTAGACGCTCGGAGCGTCTCAGTGGAGGAAAATCTCCCTGGTCTAAAAAAAAACTTCCTTTGAGCTATTGTTAGAGGCTTGAACTTGAGATTCATTAATGAAGGTCACATTTTTGGCAGAAACTTTAGTACCCCATTCTTGTGAGTGTGGGGGGTTAAGGGTATGCTGCACCCTTGCTATAGTCAGTCTTATCCCTAATTAATTGTTTCACTTTACGTGCCTTTATAGTGGAACACATTTCATCAATGCTCTTAAAAATGAGAATATGCTCAGGTATAATGTGCTGACAGGAAACTAAAAAAATCACATTTATGAGCACCTCTATGAGATCAAAACAAAAAAGTTAATCAATGCTTTGAGCAAACACATATCGGACAATGAAGAACATATGTTAATTTTTTTTGTAATAGACAGTATAAGGACAGACATTATAGGTGGAACCTGGTCCATACACTTAGAAAAGAGAGAGCTTTACTGGCAGTTACACTTAGGTGCAGGTAACTGGACAGGATTAAATGAAAATATTCCATTCAGCTCCCTTTTAAAGCTCAAAGCATTAGACAGATACATTACATGGTATTATACATTTTAAAAGTTATTATTTTTTGATAAACACTTTTTAATACTGTAATTTATACAGTTTTATATATTTATATTCTGTTTAAATAGTGAACAAACTGTTGTATATAGCATATTTAACACACAACTGTTTTACTGCATTTTAATGTTATGTCTTTAAGGGGCTGTGTCTCCTTTCATTTCTTGAATCTGATGCCTTCCACATGTCTTTGTAAGGGGGATGTTACAATTTTATTGCATCTGATGAAGTTCTAGTGTTCTGAGATGAAAGTGCTTATCTGTTTTATGCGGATTTAATAAAGCTATGTTTTGCACTTGGACTACTTCTGGGTTAATTTTTTTGGCTTGAATAAGCATTCTGCTACTTCAGGGAGGATTTAGCTGCCCTGTTTTGCATTTGAACTACTCCTGTATCAGTTTTTTTGGCTTGAATAAGCATTCTGCAAATTCAGTAGGGATTTTTGCTGCCCTGTTTGGCTTTCTGTTTTTTTAGCTAGTTTTTCTTTGTATTTTTCTTTATTTCATTGACACTCCATCTGTCTTTAGACCACCTGGAAAAGAACAGCAGCTATGTGCGCATGTTATTCATTGATTTCAATTCAGCATTCAACACAATCATACCTCAGCAATTGATACAGTAGCTAACTCAACTAGGTGTCAGTATTCCAATGTGCAATTGGATTCTGGACTTCTTTACTGAAAGGCCACAAACAGTTTGTGCAGGAAAGAACAGCTCAAATAGTATCACCTTGAGCATTGGTGTACCTCAAGTCTGTGTTCTGAGTCCTCTGCTAATGTACAACTGCACTGCCAAGTGCAGCTGTAATCATATAATCAAGTTTGCAGATGATACCACAATGAAGAGGAAACAGCCTATAGAAAGGAAGTGAGACAACTGATAACAACAATGTGGCACTCAGTGTAAATAAGACTAAGGAGGTAATGGTGGATTTCAGAAGAAACCATAAGACATATTTCCCACTCCCAATCAATGGGGAAACAGTGGAGAGGGTAAAAAGCACCAAGTTTCTTGGGGTGCACATCTTGGAAGACTTGCCTTGGTCTGTGAACACAAATGCCACTGTCAAGAAAGCACAACACCACCTCACTTTCTGCAATGGTTGAAAAGAGCAAATCTACCAGCTTCTATTTTCACAACCTTATGCAGGGGCACAATTGAGAGCATCCTAACAAACAGTTTTAAAGCTTGGTCTGGCAACTGCTCCACCACAGATTGCAAGTCATTCCAAAGAGTGGTGAAAGCAGCAGAAATGATTGCCATGACTACTCTATCATCTATTCAAGACTTGCACTAGCTCATTGTCTCGACAGTGCCAGGAAAGTAGTCATGGACTGCACTCACCATACATATGGACTGTTCCTGTACCGAACATCTGGGTGGTGTTATCTTACCATACGTTGTAAAATGACCAGATTTAGCAGAAGCTTCTATCCCCTGACCATCAGGCTACTGAACTCCAATACTTAATTTCACTTGACATCAGGGACAGTAGGTAGTATGACAACTGAAAAGCATATTTGCATGCAATAACCTTAAAAGTTCTTAAATACACTATGCAATTAATTTAAAAGAGTATAATCTTATTTCTGTGTGATATCCATTGATACTAAAACAGCATCCTGCGCAATAAGTAACAGCTGTAAAATTTTTGTGCAATAAATATTGTATTTCCTTAGACCAGTGCTAACAGAATCTTGTGCAATAAGAAGTAGCTCTGGAATTCTGTGCAATAAATACCATGTAATTGTTTGTTGATATGTAAAACAGTGAATAGTATGTAGTAGGGATGTCTAAATGTAGTAATGTGAATTGTTGCATATGTTAGATGCTTGGGATATACAACTTGGAGTTATACAATTTTGTTTAGTTACACTGGTTGTGGAATCTATATGACAATAAAGTTTTCTTTGACTTTGACTTTGACTAATTGGCCTAAATCAGATAATTTAATTTCAGACTATTTTTTCAAGTTAGCTGGACTCAGATTAACCTCTTCTCTTTCAGTATCCTCTATTGCATTACGTTCATTTCAACAGTTACAATGCAGTCTGACATACAGGTGTATTTATTTTCTGTCCAACAAGACCCATTGTTGGTACATTTTTAACATAAGCAGCTTGACAAATAAATTTTCAACACATGAACCTTTACAAATCAGTTTGATATACAAATGACATGTAATTCTTTACAAAACTCCAGCTATCTATGCTGGCATATGTTACACATACACTTCCTTACTTTCCCTAGCTTAGCTGGCACTACCTCAAATCATCACATCTCTCTCCCCTTTGAAGACTCAAGCTAGGCTTTCCAGTGGCCCTGGAAAAATGTGGCTTGAGAGAAATGAGCCTGCCTGGGAATAAATTAACCCATACCCTGTCTAGAGAAACCATCTGCATTTGCATTGCTGACCCTACTACAGTGTGGCACTGTCATATCTTATACCTGCAACCCTAGGCTCCAACTTAATGACTTGGCATTTTGCTGGCTGGCTTGATGTATCCATGTTAAGGGATTGTGGTCTTTAACTACAGTGAATTTCCTTCCATACAGATAAGGTTAAAGTTTCTGCAGTGCCCATACCATGGCTAGACATTCCTTTTATACAGCTGCATAACATTCATCCCTGGGTTGTAGTCTATGGCTGAGATATGCAACTGGGTCCTTTTCTTCCTCTGAGGAAACCTGGCTGAGTACAGCCCCCATCTCATGGTTTGAAGCACCCATCTGCACAACAAATTCATTGCTGTAATCTGGACTGGGTAACACAGGGGGTCCTCCCAAAGCCCCTTTAAGGTTTTGGAATGCCTGCTCATATGCTGGGGTCCACACTACCTTACCTGGCCTGTTTTTCCTCATCAGGTCTGCGAGGGGAGCAGCTATTGTACTATAATTGGGAACAAACTTTCTATAATACACCCTTGTCCCCAAGAATGCCTTCACCTGCCTTTTGTTAATGGGGCAGGCCACATCTGAATAGCTTCCACTCTGGCAGGTTCTGGCCTAATCTTACCACTCCCCCTCTCCTTACCACTCCCCACTCTATGTAAAGGTAGGAGACCTCTGCCATACCCACCTTACACTTACTGGGCTTAATGGTCAACCCTACCCTTTGCAGTCTGCCCAGGATATCCTAGACATGTCAGAGGTGCTCTTGCCAAGAATGACTGTAGATAGCAATATCCTCCAGGTAAACAAGGGCATACTCTTCTGTTCCTGCTAGGATACAATCTACCAGCCTCTGGAAAGTTGCTGGGGTATTTTTCATTCCAAAGGGCATCTTTGTGAACTTGTATAATCCAAAAAGGAGTCACAAAGGCTGGCTTCTTTCTAGTGGTGGGAGTCAAGGGCACATGCCAGTATTTCAGTTCAGTAGTGGTCAGATACCTAGCCTCATCCAGCTGCTCTAAGGCATCTTCTGTCCTAGGCATGGGGTAAGCATTTGCCTCTGTTTGATTATTTTTCTGTAGTCCACACAGAATCTGGTGCTGCCATCTTTCTTTGGTACCAGCACCACTAGAGAGGCCTAGGGACTGCTGGATTACTGGATTACTCCCTGTTCCAACATTTTCCATATCTCCTCCCTCAGAGTCTGTCTGACTCACTCAGGCACCCTGTTAGGGGCCTGCTTGATAGGCCTTTGGGGTCCTGTATCCTCATGGTGCTGTGCCAGGTGGGTGTACCCAGGTTTCCCAGTGAACACACCCCCAGACTCTTGCCACACTGCTTGGATTTCTCGAACCTGGGTAGGAGATAGCTGTGAGAACATTGCTATCCCTTCCACTGAGGTGTCAGTCCAAGCCTTACTGAGGAGATCAGTCAACAGATCCCCCTCAGATTCTTCCTGCCATCCACTGCAAATACTCAGCATCAGGGTCTTCCTATCATGTTAAGGCTTCATCATGTTAACATGGTACAATTTGTGCCACTGCCTCCTGCCTAGCAGGTTTACTGTGTAGTTAACATCGCTTACCTTCCTTACCACTTTGAAGGGTCCCTCTCAAGCTGCCTGCACCTTATTTTGTTGGACAGGAATGAGCACAATAACCTGCTGACCCACAGCATGTTCTCAGACTCTAGCATTTCTGTCATACCAGACCCTTTTCCTGCTGTTGGACTCCTGCCAGGTTCTCCTGGTCAAAGCCCATGAGCTCCCTAAGCCTTGTCCTGAGGTTTAGGACATATGCCACAGCATACTCCTTGTGGGATTCACACTCACCTTCCCACTCATCACAAATCAGATCTAAAGGACTCATCACTATTTGGCCATACAGCAACTCAAAGGGTAAAAACCCTGTGGATTCCTGGGTTACCTCTCTGTATGCAAACAACAGATGAGGCAACTATTTGTCCCACTCTCTCTTAAACTGGTCTAGAAATGCCTGTAGCATGGCCTTTAGTGTAGAGTTTAACCACTCTACAAGAATATTAATCTGGGGGTGGTAGGGGTGGTCTTTAAGTGCTTCACCCCACTGTGCTCCCACAGACAAGCCAGCAGGACTCATCTGCAGAGTTACACTCCCAGTCTGCCAACCAGATTCTCATGTCCTCAGACAAAGTGCTAAGGGATTATTGCCTCACCAAATGGTCTGCCAGTCTTTCAAAAGTGGTAATCTGACACAAATTCACCCACCTATGAAAATAAGTGCTTAACTCAGAAATATAATCACGTCAGTGAGTAATTCTCTCAGGAAACCTACCCCACTAAAAATCTTTAACAAAACATTTGTTATCTTCTCATCAATGGAGGACAGAGCCACTGACTAAGGATATCTAGAAGCATAATGTTGTACCACTAGGATATACTTCTTCCCTGTGGAATGTGGGGTACTCAGAGCCCCCACAATATCCATAGCTACCCTCTGAAATGATTCAATCACACGCAAAGGCACCAAAGGAGCTTTGACCTTTTTGCCTGCCTTGCCTACTTTATGACACTGCTCATAGGTCCTGCAGTACCCTTGCAATCCCAGGCCAATAATATTTCTGCATAATACACATTTTGGTATGCTTTATGTTCATATGTCCTGCAAAAAGAATGTCATGGCTATGGCTAGAAGTGCCAGATAGTAGGCTCTAACCACTACCAACTGCTGTATTACCTTACCCTCTAGCCCTCCCTCAGTGGTCCACTCTCTATAGAGTAACCGATTTTTCCAGTATAGACACTTACCTCCTCTTCCCTGAGAATCAGATTCCTCCCTAGCTAACTCCCTCAAACCTCTTAATGTAGGGTCTGAGATCTGAGCCTGTCTCAACTCTACCTTTTTGATCCTTCCCACCTTCCCTTCCACGGGAAGTCTGGTATCCTCTAACAGCGGTGCCTCACCATGAGACTGGGTACTACCACTCACCTCTGCCCTTGAGTCACTCTGCCCAAGGGAGATAAGTACCTATCAGCAGCTGTGGCTCACCTTCAGGCTCACTGAAACAGGCTAGCTCCCTCCCTGAAATATCCACATCACCAACCCTGGCTTCAGGTCTGGGGTTTGTCTGGGTCTCCTCCAGGCTACCAGATCCACATGGTTGTCTCCCACCCTGAGTGCATGCACACAAGGTACTGCATTACCAAAATCATCCTCTGTGAAGACATCTGCAGGGATATCCTCAAACACACCTACTTGATTGCTTCCTTTACCACCCTACCAGGCAAGGTTAACTCTGTCCAAAGGTACTTGGAATGGCATCTGTCATAAAGTTCTGACTGAAGTGGACTGCCCAAGTAAGTACTGCTTGTCTTTAACCATTGCAGACTTCACAATGGTTATTTCAGAGGCTTTGTCTCTCTTAGCAATAGTCTGTTTCCATCCACTAAGATAAGATAAAAACTCTGGTGATAGTTTGGTACCCTTGTTGTCTCCAGAGAACTTACCACTGGCATACATTTATTCTCACTTGCTGGCTCCCCCACCTTTTATTCCTCACCTTGCTTCTGTGGATATCTGTATGCTACATGGCCCCACTGGTTATATTTAATACATCTTGCCTTTGATCCTGGCCATGCACCTGTGGGCTTTAAGCTGCCCACTATGGGTTCCTTATATCCATTTTAGCACTGGGTATCCCCTTCTTGTACAGTGATGCCCTGCTTGTTAAGTACAGATCCCCTTTTCTTCCAACTCATCTGCAGAGTTACACTCCCAGTCTGCCACCCAGATTCTCATGTCCTCAGGCAAAGTGCTAAGGGATTATTGCCTCACCAATTGGTCTGCTAGCCTTTCAAAAGTGGTGATCTGACACACACTCACCCACCTATGAAAATAAGTGCTTAACTCAGCAATATAATCACATACACTATTGTTTAACTTGCGTCTATGTTCATGAAACCTTTTTTCTGTAAGCTTCAGGCATCAACTTAAAACATTCCAGTAAGTATTGTTTTACTTTATCAAAGTTTAAACAATCAGTATCAGACAATTTAGAAACAGCAGTTACAGCTTTACCATGGAGTAAGGGGTCAGGAACCGTACACAGAACCCTTGGTCAACATTATGCTGTTTACATACGCTTTCAAATATATGAATAAAGCTATTAAAATTATCACCCACTGTTAATTGTGGAAGAAATTTACTGACCTTTATTGCTTCTGGGGTTCAATTATTCCCTTCTCCATTACCTGCATGACCCTGATGAAGAGTCAGCATCTCCCTCTAATATTGATTCTGTTTCTCATTTTCTTCAGTCTCCAAATGCTGCAGTCTCTTTACTGATTCTAATTCCAAATGTTTGCCCTCCAGTTCATGTCTCTTTAACTTTAGACTGATTTGTAAGTCCTCTGAAGAAAAGGTCAACTGTCCTGCTTCTGAGGTCTGCAAATCCCCATAATCAGACTGGTTACTTTCCTGGTTTCCGGTCCATGCTGCAACTGTGATTAAGGCTGAAATCATTTACTCTTTAGTCAGGCTGGCATGCACCAGTCCTTTAGCTTTGCACACCTTGGCCAAGTGGTTCATTGTCAGCTTGCCATAATCCCCTGCTGACAACCTTTGCTGCTTTCCCTGACTAAACTAAACTAACAAAAAATAAAGCTGTTGTGAAAATGAAACTCTTTATATTTACCTTATGGCTGCTGAGAGTACACACACTTTCACTTACAACTGCCTACAGGCTACAGAAGTTAAATTAATATTCACACCACTGCTCACCAGTTCGTGATGTCCCTACTTGGGCCAGTGATCAAGCAGTTTCAATCCTTACCATGGACATTCACTTGGAACAAAAAGAGATAGAAACAGTATTTCCAGATGTAGGTCTCTGGACGAAAAACAATTTCCCTTAAGAACACGCAGGGAACACCCTCAATGTCCAGGCTGAGTTTTTCTCTCTCTCTCTCCAGGCACCAAATAAGACTCTTCACTGATACAGGTGTAGAGGTGAGTCCTCAACCGAGTGTTTCAAGCCAAGTCCTCCACCCGGTCTATGAAACCAGTACTCAGTGTCCCTGCTCCAGGTAGCTGACACACACAGTCTTTGAGATTTGACTTTTGCACACGTGCACACACACACACACACACACACACACACACACACACACACACACACACACACATACACACACACACACACACACACACACACACACACACACACACACACACACACACACACACACACACACACACACACACACCTGGGAAAGCCTGCCACATATTTATTGACTCTGCTACCCTTTGCCCAGTATATAAGGTAGTTAAACTGGCACCAGCCAGCTACTCTCAGGCTCTTACAAGGGTACCCAATTATACTGAGTAAAATTAATACTAATACAAATGGCAGTGTTTGACCAATGTAGCAAGGGTTTCAGGAGTAGCCACAGTGTCACCAAATAAATATAAGTACTCTCAAAAGTTAAATATTTCCTAAAAAGACCAGCCACAATGAAAAGTTTAAATATATTTAATAATAATTACTAAAACAGCATGAAAATACTAAATATCTATTTACAATAAGCACCAGAGTTTCAGCCATAGGAAATATTAAAAATAAACACATACACTCTAATCTACGAAATGTCTACAAATGACAATGGAGCTGCACTACAAGCACTTTGTTTGACTGAAGCAATACACATAAAATGACAGTAATCCAGTGACAATAAACTAAGCATTTTTGTCTTGTAAATAACTCAAAAAGATTTTATCAGAGTTAGTAGAACATGAAATCAGTGCTGCTTTTACAGGAACAACTCACAATAGCCAGAAAAATCCAATAAAACAAGCTCAATAGACTTAAGAACATACCAATCATTATCTAAGAATATAAAAATATATATAAATGAAAGTATGTAAGACATTGGTCAAGATCAACTAATTTTGTTATATTTTTAAATTTTTAACTTGTACAGATATTGAAATATTAAAGTGTAAAACTATATAACTTACAACCTAAAGGAACTATTGATGCTGTGACCTTATTAAAACAAGACTGAGCACTATTTATTTATTTATTTATTTGACATTTGTTGACTGGGTTAGTCCAGCTGGGCAGAAGCCCTTTTTCAGTGGAGACTTGGGGAGAAAAGATCCACAAACATATTTACACAACTAAAGAAGTATGTATGTGTGAAGATAGGCGAAGGCTGCCAGCCTAACCAGATATAATTTTGTAGATAAATAACGCTGTCATTTTTAAATATTAATATAAGCCACAGGCTTGTTCTCTTAAATGGTAAAAAATGGTGTTAAATGTGTAACTGCAAAAATGTAACAACAGTGCACTCTGCTGTAAAAAAGCTGACAAGTCAGTTCTTTGATGTCAAAACTCGGAGCCGATATTTCTGGATGAAGGAATTCTGCCTATTGTTTTGAGGCCAGAGTTAATGGCTAGAATTTGCATATATAATTTTTTTATTACTCTGGTTCCCAGCTGCAATATCAAAGGAGCTATTAACCTCTCAGAGTCTGTTAGCCTGGGAACCAAAAAGAAATTATGTAATCTGAAATGAATCAATGATACAATGTTATCATTTACGACAGAAAGAATGAGAGCATTTCTCTTGCAAACATCCAGCATCACCAGCACTGCCTGTGTCTACATGTAAGTATGATTTTAGAACTGTGTTCTCTCTTAGTTATAGCTAAGGAATAGGAAGATTAGACTAGTTTGTTTTTCAGTGATGTCATAACTTTTCTATGGTATTATTTTAAGTATTTCTCTGTGAACTCTGAACACTTGACTAGCACTGTGTAGTAAGAAGTATTGTCTTGTGTTTTTATTATTTATTATTACATATTTTTAAACTTTTCAACTGTGCTTGTTTTGTGTAGAGATAATTTAAGCTCTAAGAGTACATTGCATGTATATAGTGATACTGTACTAAGTCACTCCAATAAGCTTTGCTGTTCAGTCACACTTACCATTTAGATAATAATATTGCACAGTAATAATTGGGCACCCTTTGTTAAGGGCCTTTTTAGTAGCTGATATTAGTGGGTGGTGGTAGTCGGTACTACCTTTTAGACTGGGCAGAAAAGGGGCACAGCTGGAGAACCTGTACCAGCCTTCCCCAGGAGTGTCTGTGTGATTGTATATAACTCTTATCTCAAAGTGTGTGTGTCAGCTACTTGGGCAGGGATATGAAGCACTGATTGGACAGAGTGGGTGCTGGAGGTTTTAGCCTGCCCACTAGGCTGAGAACTGGACACTATAACTGTGCCACTGGGGAGTCTTATTGGGGACCTGGAGAGAAAGGGAGAAACCAGCCCCAGACTGACTGTGATCTCTGTGTGCTCTTAAGGAAAATTGTACTTTACTATGTGTGTGTGTATTATCCTTTTCCCTATATGGACGCTCCTCACGTGTTAGTGGTGAGGATTAAGGCTCCTTGATTGCTGGGCCAGTGCAAGGGCATCACATATTAATTCACAATATACATAATACATAGCTGCATAAACAATAGTTATGAAGGGTAAAATAAAGCTCAGTTTACAATAATGGATAAAGAGTATAAAAAAGAATAATAAGTACATTGTGGTGGGATAGATAGTCAGACATTTACACACATCAGCATAATTTACATTCATCATAAGTTCAGCTAAACAGCTGCAGAGTGTAGCACTAGTAGGGTTAATGTAGTGAAACACTAGTAGAAAAAAAGGGGAGTGAAGAGGTATGTGTAAGGAAGAAGAATGTGAGGCAAGAAGGCAGAGAGGAATAAGGTCAGTCAGGGGGGATGATTGCACTGACATAGCCATATATTGCTTAGGTAGCTTTTTACAGCATTTCTGAACTGGTGTTTAGGTTTAGTAGTTTGAATTTTCAAAGGAAGTTTATTCCAGCTCACAGCTGGGGAATAGCTGTAAAGGTTCCTGTCAATTTTGATTTTTGGCTTGTATATAGTGAGAAGTTGTTCTGAGCTCTGAAGTGTTCTAAGTGGGGAATAGGTGGAGATGACAGAGGTAATGCTGGGACAGCTGGGCTGATGCAGTATAGAATAAATTATCTAAAGCTGTTGGAGGAGAAGGTTATTAAATTACATAAATTATATAAATATAAAAGCCGCGGTGGTGCAGCGGTAGCATTGTTGCCTCACAGCAAGAGGTTCCCTTGTTCGATTCTCAGCTGGAGCACCTTCTGTGTGGAGTCTGCATGTCCTCCCCGTGGTTGAGTGGCATTTGAAAGACATGCGTAAAGTGGGCATTCCTTCGCTGAAGGTTAGGCATCGAGCTGGCACCTCAGCACCCGTAAAAAAATCTAGTGCCAAATCATTAGCTGACCGGAGTTCCGTTGTGGTGACCCCTAACCTAGAAAAGCCAAAAGAAGAACATTTGCTACAGGTAAACCATTCACAAACATTGTGCTCTTCTCTTTGACACACGTGCTAGTGATAAAGCCTCATTAATTCCTGGAGCTACTGAGGCATTAAGCCTCAGTTGCCAGGTTAATTCCTTAAGCTCTAGTAATAGCTCTAAATCAACCTTAAAGGGTTCCACAACAACACAATCAATGACCAAGAATACAAATTTATTGAAGTTGGAACATACAGTGGTATGCCTATACAATGCATTTATAACTTTCCCTTTCTTAATTTATTACAGGTGTTCCTGAACCCTCTCTTTTAGCTTCCTTATTGTTTTCCACACATAAAAACAGTTAGGAGGTACAGGTAGCCAAATAAATTGCACGTGTTATAATTGCATTTAATAGCACATGCTATAATTATGTCAAACTTTGCTACTGATATGTATGGTTCTTCATATATAAACCTACAAATTGCACAGCCACCACATTTATGCATATAGTAAACTTTCAGTTAACCGGCACCCATGAGGATTGGTAGATGCCAGATAACTGTAGTTTCTGGTTGCTTCTGAGTTACTATTAAAATAGGCCTGACTAATACTGTACCCTATACTGTTTGCTTTGGCGTGTTCTCAGGTTAGGGAGACAGGGAATGTATTCCTAACTTCCTCTTTAAAACTATGAACCTCTAAAAATGTAAGGTATGTTTCTGTGGGGGGGGGGGGGCAGAAAGTGCAACACATGAAAATTATAGTGTATTTCTTTGATATTTTTATGCTGGTTGCGTGAGTTCCAGTTAACTGAGAGTTTACTGTAATCATTTTAGTGTAAAGGTTTTTCCAATTACGCACATCATTTTCCACCAAAGACTTGATATTGCTACGTTTACTGTAAACCACCACAGGAAATGATCTGAGTAAATTCTTCAGTTCTGGTGGAAAGTAATATCCCAATTTGCCCTGACCACCTTAATGTACTGGTGCACATCGATACTGTAGAGAATAGCAAAAGTAGGGGTAGCTAAAGTTGCTATATGTTATTCCTTTGATGTAAAGATTCACAAATTGTATTAAGTTCCCCCTGAGGGGAAACTTTCAAAATTGGTGCAAAATTACTCTCACATTGCTGGGCCACTTCATCTTTGATTTTATTGAATAACTCAAAGGATAACCCCTAGCTACAAATTTACAAACAAGCTGATGAATGTCTTCACTAAAGGTAACATTTTCAGTGGTAAGTCTGGACAGTCTCACTATCTGTCCTTTAACAATTGATTTTTTCCTGATAAATGGGGTGAGAACTTTGGAAATGTAGGTATTTGAAAATGTTTCCTTCCTGTATATAATGGAAACAAAAGAACCCAACCTGAATGAATGAATGAATGATTGAATGAATCATACAGTACCAATACAAATACAAGAAATGTGTGGAAACTGCAATTACAGTACTAAATATAACATCACTGTATCTAGATCAGGTACATAAAAATGATATTAATAATAATAATAATAATAATAATAATATAATAATCCATTGAGTTATATATAAAACAGCACATCACTGTGTGTTGATATAACATATCCCAAGAGTCATGATATTACATATATATATATATATATATATATATATATATATATATATATATATATATATATATATATATATATATATATATATATATATATACACACACACACACCTAGTTATGCATGATACATTAAAACATGAAAAATGGTCAAAATTCAGAACACTGTTCCTTGGGATTAAGAAAGATGTGTGATGATGCTTTACCACCAGAGGCTTCCCTATCTTGATGATCCTTTGTGATTTACTGACTGCCCTTTGTCTAAAGTTTCTCACTACTGGGACCATCAACATGGAGGTTGGTTCTGCTCTAGCTGAGCCACATGGTAATCAGGCAATCCTTTTGAGTGGATAATGGGGATTAACTATGTGCCTTCCATCAGAAATGCCTGAAGCATTCAGTTTATACTGCTGAGTGATTCAAAACATTGTTCAGCAGTGTAAATTATCCCAGGCGGAGAAAACAACATCATCAAAAGACAGCATGTAAAAACAAAAAAGGTGATGAGAACTCAACACCAGAATGCAACACCAATTACAAATTTTATTAAATACAGAATTAGCGCTTTCATCCACTAACAATTGTGAACTTCCTCAGACTAAAAAACAAAATCAACCAGTACCATAAACCTAAAGTCCAATTCGCATGCTTTCTCATATAATGCCAAAGCCAGATGCTTTCTTGAATTTAAATGCTGTATGAGTACTGCTGGTATTAGTTTTAGTAAGTCATAAATGGCTAGTAAGGTGTTTTTTTTTAATATTTGTTATATATTTTTTAATTTTCTTTCTTATGTATTATTGAATTTTACTAATTAATACAATTTGAATATATATTAGCGTTTTTGTGATGTGTTAACACTTGGGGGGGGTTATTACAGGTTGGGACAATGTAAAAATATTTATGGAGTGAAAAAACGTGTTGTTTTTAAAATATAGTGGAGGGGTCTTGTGATGTAATAGATGACCTAACTGATATGCTTTAAACACAGCACTGGTTGATTTTGTTTTTAATCTGAGGAAGTTCACAGTTGTTAGTGGATGAAAACGCTAATTCTATATTTACTAAGATTTATAATTGGTGTTGCATTCCAGTGTTCAGATTTCCTTGTCTTTTTGTTTTTACATATTTTTTTTTTCGTTATGTACATCATCAAAAACAGTTGTCATCCATTGGCTTCAACTGAACCAGCTGCAATACAGGTAAATTTAGAAAAGACATGGAGGTGGGAGGATGTTAGTGTGTGTGTGTGTGTGTGTGTGTGTGTGTGTGTGTGTGTGTGTGTGTGTGTGTGTGTGTGTGTGTGTGTGTGTTTTTCTGTCTCTAGGGACATAATTGAAGTTGGATAAAAGTGCATGTTTGCAAGTGTGTACTTGCCTGGGTGGTCACTTGGGGGGGTTATGAATGGAATCAAGATGTGTGAATGCCTGGGTGTGGTTATGAGTGTTTGTTGAAGAATATTTGTGGGCAAATCAAAGAGTGTACCCATAAAGCTTGTTTGACATTGGGTAGATGTTTGTCTTTATGATGGCAATGTCTGGGAGTGTGTGTGTGTGTGTGTGTGTGTGTGTGTGTGTGTGTGTGTGTGTGCGTGTGTGCGTGTGTGCCTGTGTGTGTGTGTGTGTGTGTGTGTGTGTGTGTGTGTGTGTGTGTGTGTGTGTGTGTGTGTGTGTAACTACTTGTGTGGTTTGGGTCTCTATTCCTTACTCAAACTGTCAAAATGTTGAGTACCCTTCCATGGACTCCTAAGTGTCGGACATCCTCTTCAGTGAATGGCCACATCATCGATTTCTTTCCAAGGGAAAGAAATTGGTTAGCCGTTATTTGAAATCTGCCCTTTTCGCTGCTGTGGTGTGATCTCAGAGTTTGTATATTTGGTTAGGAGGGTGTAAGGGGCACAGTCCCCACATTGGGGGGGTGTGTGAGGTGAAGCCCCCCACTTCATAGTGTTTGTTACATTGCGTCATGCGTATTTGGTCTACCAATTTCTTTACCTTGGAAAGAAATCAATGATGTGGCCATTGAATGAAGAGGACGTTTGACACTTAGGTGTCCATGGAAGGGTACTCGACATTCTGTCAGTTCAAGTAAGTAATGTAGACCCTGCTGTTGGGTGTGGGCATAGGTGTCTAAATGTATATGTCACTGTAGGGTTACCTGTGCCAGACTGATGCATGGGCTGCCAGGTTAAACACTACCACCCTCATAGGTCTGATTGCAATAGTGGTAAAAAAGTGCAGTTCAGACATATGCCAATGAGACATAGCCATCTCTGAATTGCATTTTACACTGATTGTTGAAATTAGCCACCTTGCTGTAGGCAGTTTACATCAGTGGTAAGATTCTTTTCTGAATCCCAAGGTATATATTATACCTGTCAACAAAATTAAAGATAGATGAATAAATGAATAAAGACATTTACAATAAATATTATGCTCCAGTATTGATACCGCATATGCTGGCAACTCGACATTGTAAAAACTCCACTGCCAATCATGATCGGACAGGTGATCCGCTGTGGCGACCCCTAACCGGGAAAAGCCGAAAGAAGAAGAAGAAGATTGATATTGCATATGAATGGATGAGTCATGAGTTATAAATAGGGTCCTTGTGCTTCACTAGCATTAGGAAAATTGTCCCTAAATAGTGATCTAATCAGGAATACTCAGTGACAGTAAAAGTAATGTAGGACATGAATAGCATAATCAAAACCCAGTGAATTAATTAAAACAAATCAATTCCGATTTATTAAACAAACTCTATTACACATATTATTCTAATGGAAATTGGGAATACAACTACCTCTGTATGATCCAGCAGCACATCATTTAAGCGTCATGGTATACATTGATAGTTACAAGCATAAGCTGGACAGCTGACAAAGATATCTTAATTGACTGGTTTCTTAATTTGCAAATCAATATACTTTGGATTCCAGTTTATAAGCAATATCTGCTTCATTTACATATCACGTACAGATCCTCATTCATTCAAATAAAACTTAAACTCAAGCTTGTTATGAAATTCTCTACACTGCATATCAATGGATGCCAAAATACTTTCTATTTTACAATGATTTATTTGTAACAGATGAACTCATATCTTGAGGAACAGCAGCTGTTACTCCATACAAAGTTTTTGTCCTTTCTCATCACTGCACAGGGATCTGATACTGTCGTCCCTGTTGAATTTGTATCCCAGTTGGTATAGGAAACTGGATCTTCATTCATCCAGAACCACTGACCAGATCCATGATGCCTGTGTAATCCTATCCACACACTATTCCCACTGGCATTACTGGCAACGTTTGTGACCTGCTGCTGGGCATCAATGTGAGGTATACTCACAATGTTAGTGTAGTGCATTCTGCAGTAGAACACAGCCTCCAGGAAGGTCTTTTTTTCCTTTATCAGGTAAAAATCCACAGTGATGTCTGAAAACAAAAAGAAATGTAAGTGATTTTCTCAGCATACCTAGTAAAGATCTGTACACTGCAGTCATTCCAATTGCAACTATTTTTGCATACAGAAAAGGAACACCAATTTTGTACACAGCATAGCAAAGCTTTGAAATTTGTAGGAAGACTAAAATACAGGCAGAAAAAGTGAATTATACCACTTTCAAAAGATTGTTTCAGGCATGTCAGGAGGAGGTTGATTTCATGCAGTAGTGACACTTATAGACATACTGCTACTCTGCACTGATAACTGTTGAATGTAAAATGCTAACTATCTTTAGCTACAGCTCATTTTCTGTGACTGATACTAGTTGCTCACTATTGTAGTTTTTTAGGTTTAGATATATATAGCCTACTTTTAACTAGAACTATTACTATCTCAAAAGCCTTTGAAAAAATGGTTGATATTCCAAATCACCAAAAAAAAAAAATAATAATACAAAAAGGGCTTTGCTCCAATGCACAACATTACTAATGCATGTTAGCCCTAACAACGCCTCTGTCCCTAACCCTAGCCCTTCACCTTACCTTAGAAAAGAACTTCTGTAATGTTACCACTGTGCAAGGCACTCAGAGCCCATACAAAAATCAAACATGAAAACCATTAAACGTATCCACTTCTTTAGCTCTTATTCTAACCCTAACCAGTCTCACACTCTGTTAAAATTTCCAGTAATCCCCAAACGTTCAGCATTAAGATCACAAATTAACATTTACTTGCCAATCAGACTTGTACCATAAAGAGTCAAACACATGCACGCTGCTAAATCTATCCCCTTACCTAGCCCTTACTGTAAACCTAGCCCACAGACACTGGCGCACACACACACACACACACACACACACACACACACACACACACACACACACACAAACACAAACCCAAACCCTCCCACACTTTAATGTGAAAACTTTTGGGATATTAAAACATCCTGCATTAGACTACAAAAAGATATTATCTTTCTGCAATCCAACTTCTTACTTTCCACACAAATTAAAGTCAGATATGAGAAGTCTCCAATAAAACTTCATTCAACTAAATGTCCACACATTATGTTGATAAATACACATATTGCACACTCGCTCATGCTCCCATTCAGCAGCACTCGCATACATATTTACTATCCATCATTTCACATAACATTAGAGATCCATGTGTCCTTGCTGCTGCCTTCATATATTAACTCAGAGATTGCTGTACCTTAAAACGAATTCTCCAAAATACTGAAATGTGGACCGTTGTTCCTCTGCAGTGACCCCTAACTGGGAAAAGCTGAAAGGAGAAGTCTGAAATGTTTACTTTTAGTATATAATCAACATCACTTACACCTTTGTAATTGCACTCTAGAATTCTCATCAGAAATGCCTTGTACTCTATATTTATTGTAGTTTTAAAAATCTATAGCTGTTTTTTAACACCTGACTGCATTTTAATGGTATATTTGTTGAATCTGAATTTTAGTAGATTATGTCAAAGTGTGTTTTTTCTTGCAACAGCCTAATGAAATACTTAAAATTATCTTCCTTCTCTCTCTCTCTCTCTCTCTCAATTTTTATTTTGTAGAAATATGTCCAGATTTCCTCATTTGTATTCCACAGTAATCCCTCTTACATAATACCAGGAACAAGTATTGTAGGAACACAATCCCCGCTCTGCCCTGCCTTCACTAGAGGCTCATCATTTAGTTGCAACATTTGTTTGCAGTATTTGCATAACTTTTGGGAAAAAAAGTCTTGTGAGAAACATTCCACTGTGTTATAGTAACAAGCTTAGAGCTTGTCACACTTAAATGCAAACCATCTACATGGGTTGTGAGCCCTAGACAAGACAGCTGCAATATTGTGGGTCAGACCTGGTCTTTGTTGTATTGTAAATTTAAAAGGTTTCAGGGACAGTGCCAATCTACATCAGCAAAAATAGTCGCATGTGGTCTGTAACAAGTGTATAGTCTATCCAGAAGCTAATACTTTAAAGAATAATATACTCACTTTATGGCCACGAATTCATGTTTACTAATAGACTACCTGCTTTCTGCTCTACTTAGTTTTTGACTTAAAAACATATTCCATATTTTCCTCATTAAATGTCTGTGATAACTGCTTAGGTCTAGCTCTGACGGATCACATTATGTACTTAACAGGACTTTTGAAATCTTAAGAGACTAATACAGGCTATGAAAACTATACTCTTCAGTTGATTAAAATCATTGCCTGCTTTTGGTCTCTGCTTTGGTAAGAGGGCAAGTTAGTGACATCCAGCTAACCCCAGGAATGCCTTTGCTTGCCTCTCGTACCAGAAATATGTCACTTTCTCACATCTTCATCAGTTTCTTTCTTTCTATGCCATAACAATCCCATTCACTGATTTTTATAACCTAAATATTTTGCCTCTGTCGTACCTAATTTGTTCTTGGAGATGGTGACACTTAACCCGGTTTCATTGAATCACTCTGTGCAGCCTGTATCTTAGCAAAATGGGAGTCCCATTCCTCTGAGCAGGTTATAACATTATCCAGGTAAGCAGCAGCATATGTGACAGGAGGCTCTGGAGCTCTGTTCATTAAATTCTGACAGACTGCATTATTATCATGCAGTCAAAAATGAGGAGAAGTACACTGGAATAGGATGTCTAGTGTAAAAACAATGTGTTTTCTCTGACTAGAGCAATTAAAGTCTAATACGGTCAAGGATCTTGCCTTCCTCACTGTTAGTTTATCAACCTTGGGAATTTGTGCAGCTGTCAAACTTTGAAATGCCTTTCATCTTCCTAAAATCATTACAAAACCTGACTGATCCATCAGGTCTTGTGAGTAATACTGTGAGCCTACACCATTCACTTCTTAACTCCAGTGTCATTCATCACATTACACATTTTTGTATCTCCTCTTACACAGCTTTTCCCTGTGACTGATATTCAGTAAAGATTTCATTTAACCTTCTCCCAAGGAATAGTCTCAAACTTGTGTCAAATCAAGTCTGTCCTTACAGGTACTTCTTGAATACATTTCTTTGCTTCTTAACCGAAACTTATTTATTTCTTTTTTTCTGTGGCATAGATAGTGTGCCATTTACCTCCACTACAGCCCAAGAGGTCAGGTTCTTTTCCTCTGCTAATGTACTGGTCTCTGCTTCTAAACTAAGTGCAGATGTTTGTGCTTCTTTTCCATGATTTCAATACATTAATAGTTCTACCATATTTTTAATTGTTGAGCTCAGAATACCATCTTCATATTGTTGTCTTTTTAAAGTCAGCTTAACTGACAGTCAGTAAACTGTGGAGTTTTCACAGGGTCATTATATGATGAGAAAAAAGGTGTTGCCCCCTCACCTACCAGTACAGGTATTAGGGTCTCAGAAGATAACTTGTCCCTAAGAAACACTGTCCATACCCACTTTCCTTAATGGCAGTTGGTATTTCTAGCCCACATATCTTTTTTTCTTTTTCCCTTTTCTTAATAATATAAACCTGATACATAGATCACCTTTCCTCAGTTTACTGTTCCTCCACTTTGGTGTAACAGTAATATCATTATGTTATTTCATAGTACACATTACTCTGGAGTTTTTTTCTTCTTTATATTACCCAGCCTGCTTCTCGGTATCATTGAGCATCACTTCCTCACTTTTTCTTCTCTAGCTTGCTGTCCTTGTGCAAAGGTTATCTTGGTATAAAACACAGCTTCTGTTTTACTTTTTTTCTTTCCTTGCTAGCATATCTCTCTGTGCTAAAGTATTCTTTTTACTGAGTTTTCTGCTTTACACTGACACAAATATATTCAAAAATCTAAATGTTGTTTGGTCCTCTTTTTAAAGGCTTTCTTATTGTTAAATTTCTCCTGCTCAGCACTCATCTGCTACTTAGAATTCTCCATTCTGGAAGCCTAGCATCTTAGCTTAACAGGAAGTTTAGAATTCTGCTCAGGTTGTACATTTTACAACATATGATTTTTTTTCTTTGGAATACAGACTGTCAGCAAGTGATTCATTCTCTTCATTTCTTCTTGTCACTTCTAATTGTTTCTTTGCATCACTTTCAGGATGCAACTCATTTCATTCTACTGATTCTATTTCTGTACGCTGCTCTGCCATAAGACCATGCAGATATATCTTTTCAAGTTGCTTTTGCAAATGTGCAGTTTCTTCTTCTCTCTACAAAAGCTAAAATGTAATCCCTTTGGGAGTTTTGAACACTACTCCTTAATCTTAGACTCATATAATCATGAATACATATGGTTGTTTCTCATCCCCTTTCCCAGGTTAGGCAAAATATATCCGTAGAATTAAAGATTTGATATCTCCACTCAAAATAATGGCAAAGTATTCTATCAAAAGGAGTGAGGCATACCTTCTTCAGATTGTTTTCCTAAGTCCATAAAGTTGTAATTGTAATTGAGTAATTGGTTATTGTTTTCTCTCTCTTTGAAAGCAAACTATGTCATTTATTAGTAAGATCTTTTTTCACAGCTACATACTTTATAGCTGTGATCATGTTGCCTGAATCTAATATTTTGTGCAGTTCACTTCCATCAGATAAGATACTGTACATAATTATCTTTGCACTAGCAAAAGGCCTACTCTACTATTGTTGAGGTAATTTGTCACATTCTATAAGCATAACATCATTAGTAGTGTTCTTTTCCCTGGCTACAGTTTTCACTACAAAATTTAGCTATGTTACTCCTTTTCTCACATTTAACACAGAGTATGTCTACAAAGGATACTTTCTGTTTGCAATCAGACTACGAATTAAACTTTACCAAAGGATTAGACTGCTCATGTTTAAACACAGGTTTGTTGCATAATAGTCTCTCTAGCAGGTTTAACACACATTTCAGTATGAAATGCCTATTTTCTTAATATTGGCAGGAAAAAAAACATTTTTTAAATTTATCTAACTTTGTCTAACTTTACTATCATTTTACTTGTAGCATGCTGACACTTGGGCATTAGCCACAATTTAAGTACATTGTTTTAAATCACATAACCGAACTCTTACAGTCTTAATAGACAAAAATGCCCAACTATGAAGATTTTAGTTTATAAATCGGATAAAACCATATTATGCTAACAATGCCGTCTTTACTTTATTGCTGTCCTGGTAGTCACTTCCCTATCCATTTAGGATTTTAAAAGCTCTCCAGTAATCCACAATGAGAGAATCCTAGCTCAGTCACTCTGTTGACATACATTGTGGTGGGCATTTCAGTCAAAGTTTACCAGGTATACATTAAGGTCTTTTTTTCCATTAGTCTATTTTTCAGTGGTGGCTATTTACATATCTGTGGCAATAGACACCATACCCTTAATGGCAGCGACTATGGTTTGCAAATGCCTGTTTATTTCAATCATCTTGAGACACACTCAACTTACTAAGAGTACAGAGCACACCACAGATCATAGGGAGGATTTCTCTTCATGTCATGTAAATTGGCTAAAAATCATATGAATCTGCACAAGTTGCAAAAAGACAAACATTTTTTTTTGTCATAAATGCTATCATACTAAAATAAGATGCCTGCTGACATCCAGGAATATAAATATGAAGGCACTGAAGTCCAAATGTTTATAAAATATTTTTTATTGTAAAATCAAGCAAGTCAGTCATGGAGAGTCTTCTCTTGCAATCAAGTATACTAAAGGAAGTAACTTGCTATAATTGCACCAGATATATGCAAAATACTTTCTTTCAAAGTCCTAGAGCTGAAAAAAGGGGAACAGTCTCTCATGTAAAACCAAGTAATCCCTACAGAGAGAAATAATGTCTATAGCACATGGATGCTGCCAGCTAGCTCATTTCTCTCTCTGTGAATTCCTTTTAGGAAGATGTCCAGATTTCCTTAGATATAATCCACATAGATTCTTCTTAGTATGAATAACTGATGTTCCAGAGACACAATCCCCCTCTACAAGAGAGAGAGAGAGAGAGAGAGAGAGAGAGAGAGAGAGATTACTCCAAATTGGGGAGGCCAAAGCTTTCTTTTTATATATCACTTAATTGTGCAATTATTTCAGTTAAATGAATTACACAACAGTCCTTTCTGACTAATGGATCATGGTGACCTGTCTACTTAAAACAACAATTCTGTTTACAATATTTATTCCCACAATTTATAAAGCATATATCATGCTTAAAAGCAGTTGTTCTACTTCACACTATTACATTGTGTTGAGACACTCTTCTGGTGAGAACCCCCACACTGTTTCTCTCTCTCTCTCTGTATACATATATAGATATATATGGATGTAATTCAAATGATGGGATGCACATCTGATGAAAATATTTTTTCTTTGGTTGCAAAAAAGAGAGAATGCAGAAATGAGTGAATCACCATTTGAGTGAATCACATATGGCTGAATTTAGTTTTATATAGTGCAGGTAAGCAGGACTGAGCAAGAAAATTAATGCTTGAATGAAAAAGTGCTAGTTGTGAAGCTGTACAATACTGTGTTATAGTAGTTGTAAATATGCAAGTGTTCACAGGTTATAGTTAGGGTAAGGTAAGAGGATAGAATCAGTGTTGTGCATGATTTCTGTTCTCTGTATTCTTCTGTGTCCATTCATCTTGTGAAGTAGTACTGCAAGGAAAAGGGTTTTCAGTTAAATAATGTGTAGGGTTAGGGTTATGGTTAGTGTCAGCACACATAAGTAAGATGGTGAAGGAATCATACAGTTTACATAAGTGTAAGGACCGTTGATGAAGATAATTGATGTATCTATGCAAGTCATCCAGTCATTAAAGAAGTGAGCAGATTCTGTAAAATTACAGTGATGAAACAAAATACCTACAACAGTTTGGCCTCTCTGAAACATTGTAAAGTAAATTTAAACTAGATTTCTTACATGTGATGTAAGCTGCATGAGTGTAAAATCTTGAGTTTCTTTGGGTATTTCTGTCATTTGGAAGTTGAAACAAGCCAGCTCAGATCATTAACAATATTTACCAAGAGTCTGAGGTGAGCAGTACTTAACGCAGCTGCAATGCAGTAGCTTGTAAACTACTAACATATTTTATATATTAAATGTAAGGCTGTCCTTATGTGGACACCCTGACTGATCTTTTGTAATATTGAAAAGTGTGAAGATAGGAAAGCTGAAACTAAGGGAGAGAGAAGACAATGAACACACATGAGGAAGGCATGAAGAGGATTGAGCTGGATATATGCATCCTAATGACAGGGTAATCCAGCGATCACATCAATGCTGCATTGGTTTCCTTAAGTGGTAATACTTTCAATATTTCGTTAAATGTGTGGTTCAGTACTGTGATTAGTGGAATAGGCTGATGTTAGGAGGGATGTTCCCAGGTGCTAAGAAAATGTATATCAACTAACAAGAAGCCAAAAAGGGACAGAAATGTTAGCAATACATTATTTTCATTGGAGGATTCACATGGTGATGTGCAAGAACATCACAAATGGATTTGGTTTGGTTGCAGGTTATGCCAGTAAATTACATCTCAGTGTATTCTGCAGCCTTTGCATTCGATATTATGGATTTTGTGAATGTATCATGTGATTTTTTAAATGTTCAAGCTCCGACATTTCTCTCTTCTCATCTCGATGTTTTCAGGTTCATGCTTTTGGAATTTTCCTTTTCTAATATAGACTTCTATTTCTGTATCTATATTGTCTCAACCCATAATAATGACCATTTACAATATGCAGACATGCTGAAGGCTCATATCTTCTTTTTAACACAGAACTTTCACTCACACACATGTAATATATTTTTATCTATAAATTTATACAAGTGCAAACACAGATACACACACACACACACACACACACTCACTCGAAGATACGTACAAAGATACACAAATCCACACTCATGTGCACTTGCAGCACAGACATGCTCAAAGGCAGGCACATGCATACATACCCGCAGATACACGCACACTCATGTGGACATGCACATATAATGACATACACTCACACACATTGATGTATACCTGCACACAAACATGCACATGAATACACATAGACAGATAAACACACAAACACACACAAAACATATTCAGATGTCAACCATGGACCCAACATTTTGGAGCTTTTGGATAGAACATCACATTCACTACAGTCATATAATTTTCTGTTTTCTTTCTGCAAGTTAACAAGGTGCAATACCATTTTCAATATGAAAAGCCAAAGATTTCAATTAGCAAAATAACTTATGTGCCTATTAAGCTTGAAGAAAATTTATACATCTTTGTCTTCACACTCAGATTTTATGTCAGGTAATGCCCTTTATTTAAGCAGGTCTGTTCTGGCCTTCTGCTAAGCAGTGTCACCTGTGTTGTTAATGTCCATTCTCTTTGTGTTTCTTCTGTAACAGATCTATGGGATTGACTTGATCAGTGCACTGAATACAAATCATATCATCCTTAGTAAACTGACTGTAAATAAATGTTGGTTTAGCACTTGTTAGGTTATGTATTCTACCACTTCAATCTTTCTTATTAGATTGTCTGCAGATCTTGCTTCTTCTTGTAAAAATAGAATTCCAAAATGTTGACTGAGAATGACAAAAAAGAGAATCCCAAATTCACCTTTCACTTAAAAGGATGCTAAAAAATCTCCATCCCTCTACTCAGCTTTCCACTGGAAACTCACCCATTTTCAATACTTATTTTACCCAGGTCAGGATATCAGAACATTTAAGTTATCCCAGCAAGCAGCTCACAGGATATCAGTGCATTAAAGGACACTCACCCAGTCATACATAGACCATGTATACAAATGTATTGGCAATTTAAACATCACCTGTGTTCTTGTCTGTGAAATGTGGACGGAAATCAGAGCCTCTAGGAAGACAAGAGTTTTCCAGCAAACTCCACAAAGAAAGCTCATCAGTATGGAAGTGAACTAGGTAACCAACTACTGTGAGGCAGCAATGCTGAGTGCAGCACCACTGTGCCTTCAATTAGCCATTAGTTTAAATTCACTGAAACTTCAACCAAATGAAACATAGCAGTCAAAGTGTCTCATTAATAATATCTACAGAGTAGTCTTGACAGGAGGCCAGCTCCCCTGGTCTGCCTGTGTAAGGGGTTTGTCCTCATACTCAGTGGCGGCTGGTGACTTCAAATCAAAGGGGGGCTAAAGGAGACAGCTGAATGGGTGGGGTCAATGGGAAGGGGTGTGACCAACCAAAAAGGGGAGGGGCTATGCTCAAAACCACAAAAACTAACTTTAATTAAATACGCTGCCCTGGGTGCCAAACCATCATTATGAGAGTCCAATCAAGACAAAATGAAGTGTAGAAGAAAAAAATATTTTAATGCATTGGCTGCATGACAGCTTACTTACTATCTAGATGGAAACAAAAAGGTTGTGAGGTATGAAAAAATAAATTACTTTTTAAATACCTTACTGGAATGCCAGTCAAAATCAAGTATAAGGAAAACAAGCAATACTCAACTCAAACCACTTCTCCTTGCACTGCAGTTGTAATTATAATTTATATTCAGCTTTATTAAAGTACCAAGTAACATGCTGAAAGTAGCAATCTCTTTGATGCCCCCACTTGTACAAATGTTTCTTATCCAAAAAAGACCTGCTGCCTGACAGCTATCTTCTTGTTTCATGGGGAAAACATGATCAAAGTAAAAAATGAAAAGCAAACAAGAAACAAGCTCAATGTACATTGCTTAAAGGATTACTGTACAGGTTATGGACCACACATGATAGACTGGCATTCTATTTGGTTTACAGGTAAAGCCTGCAGAGATGACTGGAAGTCTCCAACAAGTGTAATGAGCTTCTTAGAATAACATAACCCTGTCCTTTATTACAAATAATGTCATATGCATTTCAATAGCCAAGGCTTATACATTATCTAGTTATATAAGTATTCTCTGCATGGCAACAACAGATAGGCTTTCACTGTTGGCAATTCTTTAACAGTATGCTTATTAAAGCTTACTTGCATCTTATGATCTCAGATAAGTTTACCTCATGGTCATTAAAGCATTGCTACTTAAACACAGAGCAACAGGTGCTTTCTGAATAATAAGCATAAATCAACAGTACAAAAATATGACAGAAACCAGTCCATTCTGCAAAATCAAGGACAGATGAAAAGTCACTGTAGTACTTGTGTCTACCTTGGATGGAGGATACTCTGCACACTGCATAACTGCTCCTTGCCTTGCTTGGACACATCCAGAGTCACTTCATGGAGGAGTGGGGTGCAACAAGCACGTCACAATTTGAAATGTCTCTGGCTGACTGTGATGGCCCTGACACATTTGTCATACCTCTCACCCTCAGAGCAAGAAATCTGGACAAAGCCATAACACAGAAGTGGGACAAAGGCCCAAAAATAAGGACACTTTTTAAATATTGCTCTTATAAACTTAGAAAGATAATAGAATAGTAGGTCTTGCATTAGTATGAATTTTCTGAAGGGTATGAAATCTGAAAATGTCTGTCATTATTTTCTAACTTCAGTCTTTAATGATTTGCTACTAATTTGCCAAAAAACACAATTTTATGAAAAATGGACCAAAAATGTGATGCAAAAATATAAAATAGCCACACAATACAGCTGGGAACCTGTCAAAGAAGAGACACTTTTTTAATATTAGTACTGCTAACTTGAGCAGCTGACAAAATAAAAGAATCTACATGCATTTCTGAAATAAAAGTAATCTATAACTCTGATTATTATAGTTATTTCTTAATTGTAAGCCCTCCATGTTTTCTTCCAAAATTGCTATTTTGCGGAGGGATTATTAGGGGAAGAGCAACATTTTGAGCCAAAATCAGGGACAGTTGAGAGGTTTGGCTATGCCTAATTCTATAAAGCAATTTATTTGCATGTACCTCTCAACCTCTTAATGCAATAAATCTGGACAAGGCCAAATATATTGGGGGAACATATAAACAGTACTAAAAATTGCTCTTGTATAAACTGAGACAGTTGATAGAATAACAGGTCTTACTTTAACATGCATTTTTCTGATGGTTATGAAGTCTGAAACTCAGTGCCTGTCATTATTTAGTGACTTAATTCCTAAATGATTTGCCAGAAAACCACAAATTCTATGAGGAACAAACCAAAAAATAAGAAGGAACAATCTATTAATTCTGTGAAAATCTGGACAGTTGGGAGGTATAGTTCAGCAGGAGCTGTCTTTGAGTTTACTGCCCTTCCCCCTTACAAAATCATGGTCGAATGGAGCCTCCCCCCTGCAGCCATTCCAGTCAACCATTACTTGGCTATTTCACCCCATTTACCATAAACACTAATGTGCATACTGCTTTACTTCTATGATGATTTGGACGTCATCTGAAAGTTTTATTTTGCATTTTACAGCACAAACACTAAGACATCTGCTAAACAAAGTGATGCAGTCTCACAATGAAAACAGACTTAGCATTAAAACTTATCTGCCCTTGAAACAGCATTGAAACCCACATTCAAAGAAAATACATTTTGCCAGTGGCAGATAAAGATTAACTTTGGGCTATTTTCAAATCATAGGCCCCTTGCACATGAAACATACATGTTATCTTTGATACATCTTCCTGATTGTACTAAATTATATTCCTTGTACAATAAAGTACAGTTGTTAGAGGGTGTTTTAAATGTATTGTTTTGAACATTTTTCCAGTAAACAATGAAACAAAACACATGCGTCAATAATGACAAAACTGCCCAATTAAGAACATTTTTTAGTAAACAATGAAACAAAATGCATGCACCAATAATGAAAAAACTGCCCAGTTCAGAACATTTCCATCATAAAAGTCTACTCAAACTTCTACAGTCCACCATTATCAGTAAATATGCACAATCTCCGAAGAAGTAACAGTCATCTAAATAAATCCACATTAAAGAAATCTATAACTAATGAAGAGGTTGCTGCTAGCAAACACCTTTATATTTCATGGTTTCATCGAAAAATAAAGTGTATGTTGCCCCTGAGGAATAAATTGCCTATATTACATTAAAAAAATGATAAGCTAGTAATATTGCACTAGGAAATGGATGGCAAACTGATAACAGGTTCACAGTTAATATCTTCGCCAAAGAGGACATTCTCAGTACGGCAGCATCCAACCCTTGTGGGAGTAGAACCCACAGTCTTCTGCATCAAAAGCAAGTACACAACCTGTTGTGCTGTTAACAATGAAAGCAGACTCATCATAAGCAGCACTAAACTTCTCTTCCCCTGCAGCTCTCAGCTCCTTGTAAAATCTATTCAATACTCAACTGCATCTCAACTTTGCAGCACAAGAAATCTAGAAAAAGCCAAAATGTATTGGGGGGAGGGTCAAAAGCCCAAAAACCAGGGAAACATTAAACATTGCTTGTATAATCTTGGAAAGTTGCTAGAATAAAATGCTGTGTTACCACCATACATTTTACTGCCAAGGTCCTTGTGCAAAACAGTCAGAGCAACATACCACTATGCCAAAACAGCTGGTTTGTGAAAGAGAGGAAGACTGAAACTTAAATGGCTATCATTTAGTGAATTCAGTTCTCACCATAGCTGTCAACCTTAGCACAAAAAACCTGGATAAAGCCAATAATGGGGGAATACAGTCTCAAAAATAGGGACAAATTTCAAATATTCATCTTATAAACTTATAAAATTTCTAGAATAAATACTGCAGACACATGTCTTTGTAAAATGGCAGGACACCAGAGCAAACCCACAGAAACACAGGGAGGAGATGCAGACTCCACACAGAAGGCGCCCCAGCAAGAATCAAACCAGAAAACCTGTAGCTGTGAGGCAACTATGCTACCACTGCACCATCAAATATGTAAGGAATTAAATATTCAGAAACCTGAAGTCTGAAATTCAAATGCCTGGCAATTTTATTTAACATTTGTTAACCAGGACAGTCTGACTTGGAACAAAAAAAAAAATTTCAGCAGAGGCCCACGAAGAAATAATGCAGACCCACACAAACACAGGGAGAAGATGCAGACCCCACACAGAAGGCACCCCAGCCAAGAATCAAACCTGAGAACCTGTAAGGCAACAATGCTACCACTGCACCATCGAATATCTAAGTATATAAATATTTAGAAAGCACAGATATTATGAGGAAGAGAACAGATCAAATATGAGGCAAAAATCTGCAAATTCTTTACAAATGGAGGTGGGTAGGGAATTCAGGCCCTTACCACCTGCATACAAGGTACAGGGTTCATGCCTAAGGTATTCCCTGCCACACCACCATGAGGTTGCTCTAGCCACCAGTATATAGAAACTGGGGCATTTTCCACATACACACACACACCTTGCTGATGAGCAACCCAAGATATCCAAACATACTGCTCACCTTGCTGACGAGCAACCGTAGATATCCAAACACACTGCTCACTTTGCTGATGAGCAACCCTAGATATCTGAACACACTGCTCACCTTGCCCACGAGCAACCCTAGATATCCGAACACACTGCTCATCTTGCCGACGAGCAACCCTAGATATCCAAACAGTCCAAATCCCTGCTGGTGTATGTTAGCTGCTAGTGATTGGTCCAGTGCACCTCATTAGCTTCTACATGCATCTTGATTGGTCCAGCCTGCTGCAGTCTGGAATGCCTCCATTCTGTGATGTCACCACTGTACAGAGTGCTGGGCATCTTGGGGCTGAGATGCCTTTCCCCCTATCTAGACTGCAGAGAAAGCAGTCTGAGAGTGTTCCCATGTATCTAGAGTGTGCGTGCATGCGCAGAGTACTTCTGGGAATTACAGTGTTTGTTTTTGTGTTTCTTAGTTTTATTTTTATTTGTTTTCTAGGTGGGAGGGCTGCACTCCTATAGCATGAGCCACCCCTGCTCATACTTTCTTACTTATATATATATATATATATATATATATATATATATATATATATATATATATTAAACATATATATTAATTGCACAGCCAAAGAAACAAAGAGAAAAGCTCACACATATTATATCACTGCCAGTGTGCAAACAGAAACTTTGCACTGACATTTGTTTCCTATGCAGCTTTTTCAAAACCACTGTCTCATATTTGCAATGACATTACTGCTGTCACATGTGCATTGCCAATGATGTTGTAAAACATGCAGCGTAACTTCAGCTCTCACATCTGGTATTAAAAACCTACATTGCTAATTCCTTTGCAGCAGGTCTCCACTGCCAAAATTGCTGTTGCAGTCTTGTAGTGCTGCTATTACTGTCACAAGCCAACAATTGTACAACTTTTGTCAGAGGAGTCATTTGCCACTTTCATACCTCTCAACCTGGAAACATCAAAAATCTGGACAAGGCTCATGAAAAATAGGTAGAAATCTGTACGCTGATTAACATCCAGTTTGCATACATGATTACGTAACCCCACCACTCCAGTGGAATTGTGGGATACCAATTTTCAAAGACAAACTGAAGAACAGGCAACCAAAATATGGCACTAAAGTCCCCCTGCACGCAGCCATTCCAATGTCCCATTACCTGGCTATTTTGCCCAATTTACCATAAACACTAATGTGTGCATACTGCTTTACTTCTACAATGATTATTTAGATTTTATTTTTACAGCACAACAATGCACAAACACTAACAGACATCTGGTAAACAAAGAAATACTGTCTCACAATGAAAATAGACTTGGCATTAAAACTTCTCTGCCCTTGAAACTCACATTTATTGAAACAGCATTGAAACCCACACCACATCCAAAGAAAATGCATTTGGCAGTGGTAGATAAAGATTACCTTTGGGCTGTTTTCAAATCATTGGCCCCTTGCACACAAAACAAGAAACATATATGTGTTCTTTTCTTTGATACACCTTCCTGATTTTATTAAATTATATTCCTTGTAGAATACAGCGTACTTGTTAGACAGAGCGCATTTTAAATTTATTGTTTGAGTATTTTTCCCGTAGACTGTACTGTAAGCAATGAAACAAAATGCATGACCAATAATGACAAAACTGCCCAATTCAGAACATTTCCATCATAAAAGTCTACTCAAACTTCTACAATCCACCAGTATCAGTGAATATGCACAATCTCTGCAGAAGTAAAAGTCATCTAAATAATTCCACATTAAAGAGATCTATAACTAATGAAGTTGCTGCTAGTAAACAACCTTATATAGTTTATTGTTTCATCTACAAATAAAGTGTCTGTTGCCCTAGAGGAATAAATTGCCTGTATTATATTAAAAAATCATAGGCTAGTAATACTGCAATAAGGAATGGAGCCCCCAAAACTAGGGACACATTTTAAACATTGCTTGTATAATCTTGGAAAGTTGCTAGAATAAGAGGTTTTCTGTTCTCATGCCTTTTCTGGAAGATAGGAAGACTGAAACTTAAATGGTCATCATTATGTAGTGAATTCAGTTCTCACTGATTTAAGAGGAACAGACCAAATGAATCACAAGGAAACACAAGCACTCTGCAAATGATTTACACACACCTGCTAATGCACCTCTGAAATAATTTACACACACCTGCTAATGCACTTATGAAATAATTCACACACACCTGCTAATGCACCTCTGAAATAATTTACACACACCTGCTAATGCACCTCTAAAATAATTTGCATACACCTGCTAATGCACCTCTGAAATAATTTACACACTCCTGCTAATGCATCTCTGAAATAATTTACACACACCTGCTAATGTACATCTGAAATAATTTACACACACCTGCTAATGCTCCTCTGAAATAATTTACACACACCTACTAATGCACCTCTGCAAATGATTTACACACACCTGTTAATGCACCTCTGCAAATGATTTACACACACCTGCTAATGCACCTCTGCAAATGATTTACACACACCTGCTAATGCACCTCTGCAAATGATTTACACACGCCTGTTAATGCACCTCTGCAAAAGATTTAGACACACCTGTTAATGCACCACTGCAAATGATTTACACACACCTGTTAATGTACCTCTGCAAATGATTTACACACACCTGTTAATGCACCTCTGCAAATGATTTGTACACCTGCTAAAGCAGTCTGCAAATAATTAAATCATAGTTCTGCAAATGATGAGTACTCTGCAAATAGTTGTGCTAAATAACGAGCACTCTGCAAATAACGAGGGAATCGCTCTGCTAATAAACGAGCACACACTACTTAAATCATAGTTATGCAAATGAAGGAATCACAGTGCTAACATAGATAAATGGTGCAGAATGGCTGTAGCAAAACTCTACTTATATTACGCACAGATACACAGTTCTGCAAATAACATGGGAAATTGGAATCTGCTTACAAAGATAAACAGAGTGGACTTGCAGTAGCAAAACTCTACTTAAATCACAGATACACAGTTCTGCAAATATCTGCTTAGATAAATTATAGTTCTACAAATAATGAGCACTCTGCAAATAACTATGCTAAATAATGAGCACTCTGCAAATAATAAGGAAATCACTCTGCTAAATAACGAGCACACACTACTTAAATCATAGTTCTGCAACTCTGCAAATAAGGAGGGAGTCACTCTGCTTACATAGATACACGGAGCGGACTGGCAGTAGCAACACTCCACTTAAATCACGCACGAAAACACAGTTCACTAATTAACATGCAAATCTGCTTACAAAGATAAATGGAGTGGACTGGCAATAAATCAATGATACACAGTTCTACAAATATCTGCTGGCTTACACAGATACATGGAGCAGACTGGCAGCAATAAGTAGAGTAAAAGTTACTTGCCCCCCTAGTGCTGATAGGTTTTTGTCATTAGTGTTTGCTGCCATTATTTGCTGTTAGTGTCTGCTTCTAATGTGCACTGAATAATAGATTCACAGTTCAAAGTTCTGCCAATTACCCTCTCTGCTTAAATTGCTGAATAATAATGAATACAAAATGAGGGAATTGCTCTGCTTAAATAGATAAATGGAGCGGACTGGCAGTGCTAACCAATAACTACAGTAAAACGTGCCCCCCAGCACTGAATAAAATTAATGATAAGAAACAACACATACACAGTTCTGCTGCACTGATCAACCATCTGGTCTTCTTAAGCCTTAAATAGATTTCTTGCCATACATATACAGTTCTTCTTATATTTTCATTATACGCTGGGCCCCTAGTGTGTGTTCGCATCAGATAGCATAGCATACAGTTCTTTTTTTTTTTTATCTGAAGCTGGAGGATGAGCCCATTTCTCAACCTCCTGATGTGGGCGGAAACTTTTAAATTGTTCTGTATTCCCTCCAAAACAGTTCAAGATAACAGTCCAACGGCTGATGTCATTCACACACGCCATGTAGGCTGGTGATGCGTGGTGTCATTAGCCATAAATTTAAAGGTGTACCAATAAATAAATAAATAAATAAATCATCCAAAAAAATCAGGAATTAAAGGGGCCACACGGGGATTTGTGGCACCACATTATTTTGCCCTCAAAACCGGTAAATGCCAAGGAATTTGGCATGGTTGAGAGGTCTGGCCACTTTTATTGTTATAGACATACAGTATTGCTCCTGCAGCACTGCAACTATTAATTCACACTGACTAAAATGACAATTATGACATGCATACTATTTGATTCTTTTGCAATGGTTGTAGGACCCCTCTTGATGGTACTGATATTCATTACTGTATCACACCTTCTCTGATGACTTAAGTGCCTCAACTTTCATATTTTATCCTTTTTGTAACACCTCCTCTCATGTGTTTCTAGTACTATACCCTGTAGTACAAATTCAGTCTTCAGTCTGAGTCATGCTGTCATATGACAAGATTATTTCACTTGTTCTTGGTATGCTTGTAATTGCAACTGTTCTACAGTTTGCTGCTTGGTAGCTACCCCGTCTATGATTAGATAATGGGCAACCTGTAGATCAGCATCATGATTGGAGAATGAAGTTCTCCAACAGGCTCTTAATCTGCAGGTAGAGCCTGCTGAAAAACAAGTGTGCTGCTAACCAGCAACGTATTAAGCTGCCATGGAGCTCAGACTGAAAGTAGCCTAAAGGTTACGATTATTTTATACTCACTAAGCAGTGTGATTCCCTTTTAGCAAATGTGAAATAAATAAAAGAAAATTAAAAAAATAAATAAAACAGTGTGCATGTGCTTATGTGGATTCACTTTACAAGCGCGAAATACTGAAATATCTAAATTCAGTATTTCAAACCCATAAAGTGGAATCCTGATAACAGCGAAAGCTCAGAAGCACGAAATTGAAAACCTTGCATACCGGAGGTTTTGAATTTTGCACTTCTGAGGTTCTGCTGTGATTATGGATTTAGCTGTGTGTGTGTGTGTGTGTGTGTGTGTGTGTGTGTGTGTGTGTGTGTGTGTGTGTGTGTGTGTGTGTGTGTGTGTTAAGGGTTTTGGGTAGGGGCTGTGGTGTGTGTTTGTGTTTTGTTATGTGTGTGTGCAAGCAGAATGTAGCTTGTGTGGTGGTGTTTTGTGTGTGTATGTGTGTGGATGTGTGTGTGTGTGTGTGTGTGTGTGTGTGTGTGTGTGTGTGTGTGTGTGTGTGTGTGTGTGTGTGTGGTGTGTGTAATGCAACCTCGGAGTTAGAATATTTAAGTAGGGGGGTGTGGGGGTGCAGCCCCCCACATGGAGGGTGCAGGGGAGCTTGCCCCCCTCCTTTTATGTAGTAGAGAGATTGTGTTTGTGTGTGAGAAGGATGGTATGTGTGTTTGCAGTAGTAGCATGAAATTCAACATCTCCGGTGTGCAAGATTTTGAATTTCGCACTTCTGAGTTTTCTATGTTTTGAAGATTCGACTTTATGGATTTGAAATGCTAAAATTCGATATTTCAGTATTTTGAGCTTCTAAAGTGAATCCATTTATGTCTGTGTATCACTGAAGCTTTTATTTTACACTCACTAAATGGTGATTTTGCTGTTTAGTGAGTGTAAAAAATAAATGAAACAAAAAGTGTGTATGTGTGCTTATGTTTCTGTCGCTGCGTGAATCTATGCTTTCTTGCATACATGAAAGTGGAAGAATGTGCGTCTCTGTTTGGTAGAGAGAAAAAGAATATGAAGAGTAAAAGCGATCAAGCACTGTCAGTAGCAGCCAAGAAGTTTGTGTACCTCTCGACCGCTTAGCTCAGGATATCTGGTTAAAGCCTAAAATAAAGGGGGGAAAAAGGTTAAAAAAGTGACATATTTTAAATATTGGTGTTACAGAATCACAATGTTGCTTGAATAATAGGATTTGTGTTAGCATGCATTTTCTGAAGTGTAAGTGTGTGACAGACAAAGAGTGAGATCGATCAACCACTGTCAGCAACAGTAAAGAAGTTTGCATACCTATTGACCTCTTAGCTCAGGAAGTCTGGATAAAGCCTAAAATAATATAAAATTATAAAGTTGCATAAATAACAAAATTTATGTTAGCATGATTTTTCTGAAGGAAATAAAGTCTGAAACTCAAATGTATGTCATTATTTAATGACTTCAATCCCCAAACACTGGCAACCATCCACACAACAGAAAAATATTATACTTTAGATCTAAAATGCTTCCTTCAACACCATTTGCATATACTCCAGCAGGTTTGAAACATTAGGGGGAGGACTATTTTATATCAAAAATATATAAAAAAATTATATAGTAATAAAAAAATAAACAAGTAAGCAAAACACAACAATGTTAAAGACAGCCCATTTTCTAAGAGCAACAATGCCCTCCAGGTAGTGTGCCTGTGGAGTCGGGCCTCATAATACCCTTGGGTAGGTGTTATTTGCACAGTAACAGATATTCTGTTGGGCATTATTGCTTGCTGATTCCATAGCTATAGATAGGTTTTCTTCAAAGATAGTTGTAATATCTTTCACTTTTCTTTAGTTATGAATATTGAGTTTGAAAAAAAAAAAAAACAGTTTAATTTTCCCTTCCACTAAGGTTGACAAAATTGGAAGTGCAGAATCTTTTATTGGAAATGCATTGAAAAGGCAGTTTTAATGGCAACAAATTTACAAACTGTCCTATAAAACTACCCACTGCCATATTTTTTGTCAAAGTAAAATGCATTTAAAGCTATCTGCAAAATATTGTACATTTTGTAAAACAATTATTAAATGTGTACTGTATACAGATGGTTTCGGATTTTTATATTCCTGTAAATAATATCTGGAAGAATATCTTAAAGTCTGATCCTTAAATAATTTAATTTGTTATGAAGTCTGATAATATATTTCCCTCCATTTGGACCCGTTGCCTTACACAGGTATATAAATGGGTTCCCTTCAGATGCTTGAAATACTGAAATCTCGAATTTCAGTATTTTGAGTCCAAGAAGCCGAATCCACATAATAGCGAAAGTTTAGAAGCATGAAATTCAAAACCTCTAATACCACAGGTTTTGAATTTCATGCTTCTAAAGTTCCGCTATGGTGATGTATTCAGGTAAGTGTGTGTTAAGTGGTTTGGGTAGGGGTTGTGGTGTATGTCAGTGTGTTTTGTTGCTGTGATGTGTGTGTGCGAAGAGAAAGTAGCTTGTGTGGTGGTGTTTTGTGTGTGTTTGTATGTAGTGCAACCTCGGAGTGAGAATATTTAAGTAAGGGGGTGTGGGGGGCGCAGTAGTAGAGTGATTGTGTGTGTATGTGTGTGTGTGTGTGTGTGTGTGTGTGTGTGTGTGTAGTCAAACCACAAAATTCAAAACTTCCAGTATTCGAGGTTTTGAATTTCACATTTTTTAGTTTTCGTTGTTTTGTGGATTCAACTTCTTGGGCTCGATATACTGAAATTCGAGATTTCAGTATTTCAAGGTTCTGAAGTGAATCCATATAAACACATGTTAGATAATGTGTAATGTAAATAAAAATATTGTGACATTACCTTGATAGCACATAACATTGAATTGAGCTGTACACGGATAATCATTCCACAGTCCACATGGGTAATATGGAAAATACACAAAAATGTAAATGCAAAGCTCATTTGCAGCATAATAGTCTGGTTGAGCATTACCCCAGGGCTGATAAGATGAAAATGCCCCATCTGCCCATTGCCACTGGGCAGCAGGAGAATCCCAGTAGAGTCCTATCCAGGCAGTATATTTTCCTATGATACTTTTCACCTTCTGGTATTCACTTTCACTCCTGATACTGACAAGGTCACCTCCTTTGGCTCTGCAGTAGTCCCGGGATGCTGTCCATGTCATTTCAAGTGTTGCCATGTAGTAGGAGTTGTTGCTTACTGTAGATAAAAGAAATAATTTAAATCCATAAAGAAATCATTTGTTTATTCCTTTCTGCTTTCTTAGTAATTACAATGAGAGGTGGAGTTGTAATATTTTACTTCAAATGTGATTAAGAAAATATACACTTGTTAATGACACTGACTTCACATTAGTTTATTATTGTAATACCAAGAACTTAGTACAATTTTTGAATGGCTAGGAAAAAAATACATAAAATGAACTGAGAAATCACCTGAGTATTATATCAGTCTAGAAGAATATGACCTGATTTTAGCTTCTCATTCTCTCAGTTGTAGTAACATAGAAACATATAATCAAAGGTGCTCCCCTGTGTGAGGCATAGTAGCCTGCATTAACATAGTGACTCCATCCAGCAGCATTATTAAAGGCTGTGCATATACTCTGATGTGGATCAGAGAGAGAGCAGTAGAAGGTATTGAATATGGTTAACTCAACATGCAGAAAATCAATAGTAGCGACATTGAGTTGTGTTTGTCAGCACTTGCCTTCATTGACCACTACAGTTCTTGACAATAAAGTGGTAAAAAAGACTGTAAAAACTCTTCTTTTCCAATCAGTGAATATAAAAAAAAAAAACTCTAACAATAACACCAGACATATTTTGTCTGAATGGTGATACTACTAGCAAAAGGGTTTTCGAAAAGTGAATTTTGGAATGGAGTCTGGTGCAATGGCAAGTTTTGGGATAGGTTGGAGGGGTCTACTTTCATTCATCAAAAGTGCACCCTATTGAATCTAAAAATGCACCATATAGGCACAGAATCCAGCAGCCCTTCAGTTTTCCTGAAACTGTTAGGCATGTCATGAGATAAGAGCTGTTAATTTTGCAACCTGGGATAATCCATGAGTCTAACAGTCCTTATAATTCAATACTGGTGTAGTTTCACATTCTAAGTTCATGTTTATTATACCACTTATTTCTTAAGCACATTATGTCAAACCAAAACTCAATATAACTTAATAACTAACAACCTAATAATAACTATAAAATATGTAGTGATTGGCTATAATACTTCTCAATGGAGCAAAAAAAAAAGTTACACAAAAAAGCATCAATATTTAAACTGTGTCCAGCATTATAGCAATGTTACTAAGTAAAAAACATTAACAATGTTAAAAATATATTAGCTATTGTATAAGCAAATATATTTCTGTTAGCAAATTACTTAAAAAAATTGTAATAGAACATTGGGCCAGTATAAAAATATATTTTTAAATTGCCATAATAGCAATCCAACAAATCTTATAGGTTTATAGGTATATATTAGGCTAATGACCACAGGGGCCTTTTTAGTCTAGCCATTCATCACAAATGTATCTGACATGTTTTGGTACCCTAGGGTTATTGTAAGGGTTATATGCAGACTTTGACTTGGGTGGTCAAGTATCATCCCTCAACAGACTATTGGAGACATTGTACAAGTATAGGACTCTGAGGTGATTTACACAGGACACATTGTTTATACCCTATTTTCTTTTTTGTGAGGAACCTGTGTGGAGATTCCATTTGTTGTATGTGCCTGGTCAGTGTTTGTACTCATTGAGTGACTTGTACTCAATGACTGGTCTGATGAAGACTGAATACAGTAGAACAATGACTACCATGGAACTGAATGCCATAATCTTTTTGTTAATAAGTTATATAACAAAAAATGATGTCTTACTATCTTAGACACATGATGGTCAAAGGCTAGGTTACTGTCTACATGCATCCCCAAATCCCTGACTACTGGGTCTACGCTTAGTGGAGTGAAAAGGATGCTACTATACATTTCCTGATACTGAGTTTTAGACCATGGCTCTAAAACCAGTTATTTGTCTATGTCAGCCCTTTGTGGAGGATATTAGTATCAAGGTGGTATTCTAAGACTGTACCTAGTATGCAGTCATCTGAAAACCTGGCCAGGCAAAGGCCTTTGATGTTAGCCTTGACTTCAGAGACGTAGATACCAAAAAGGAGCAGACCTAGCACACAGCTCTGAGGAAATTTGTTATACAGCCTTTTGATGGTGAGATTACACCAGGATGACTTGCTTTTTGAGTTTATTCTGTGCTTATTCCTGGCAAGTACAGCTGTCTCTATGCAGCTATTAACATGATTGTACAGAGTTTCTGTGAACAATTATGCAGTGGCAGCAATTTTCTCAGAGTTTGAGGGCTTGTAATTTTGCCAGTGTACACTTAATAGAAGGAAGTTTGCCTTAGAATAGTTCCTAAATGTTCCAGGGTTAGCTTAGGTCCCAGGTTTTATTTTTATTTCAAATGAGACAGTTTTATTATCTAACCTTACCAAAGTAGACATTATATGGTGGGAAGGATGCAGCATTCTCCCCTGTTAGTGAGGATCACATCCAGCAGTTTTGCACCTCTAGTGGGCATGTGGACTATCTGGCTGTGGTGCTTGTGTTTGTTTTGCAAAGTCCAGGAATCTCACAGCCTGCAAGTTGTGGGGTTGTGTATTATTCACAGTTTATGGTGGGATAATTAAAGTCACTCATGAATATGGTATTAGGGTGAATAGTGACTGTCTCCAGTATGTTTAACTATGTGTTATGATTTCCTGGGTCACAGAGAGGACTTATAACTTACAAGAATATGGTATGGAACTTTACCTATGGTAATGTGGACAAGGAGAAATTAAAGTGCATCATACTGTTTGACTAGCATTGTAGAATGCATGGTTTTGATGTAAATCAAGACATCTCCAACTTCAGCCCCTGCCTCTGCAGTAGCTGATCTAAATATGTGTATGGCATTGTAGCCCTACACTGCCATGATGCTCTCTTCAGCTTTAAACTATGTCTAAATAAATACACGCCTAGCATTGAGCAGTAACTCCTTTAGATTTAGTTGGATGTGTCACTTTGGCATTGCCTAAAAAAGGCTTTATGGGGAGGATAATATTTTAGCCAATATTCAAAAGCCTAATGGGGATAAATGTATACCATCACTGGCAAAGTAGTTTAGTCTGTTGTCCATACCCTCCCATGCTGACCGCCTTAGACTGACACCAAAAACTAAGTCAATTATTAAAGTCAAATATCTTTTTTAAATTGTGGCATCCTCCTTGGAGAAGACAGAATGTTGTAGGCTCATAATGGCCTGGGATACTTTGTCAAAGAGCTCTATCATGTCTTACTTCACAAAGTGCAGGAAGGTACTTCTCAGGTCATTAACATCCATGCAGAGTATGACTGAGTCATACTTGTTTTCCAATAACCTGAGTAAATGCATGACCTGGTGGATCTTGACCACCTGACAGATAACTGATCATGACTTTCTTCCTACTCAGCCTGGTGAGTAGAACATCTGTGTATCTCACAATGAAGTCTCCTATAACCAGAATATTGGGTTGTGTGATGGCATGTCTTATGGGCTAAGAAGTTGTGGCTCCATGAAATGTGGGTGTATATGTTGTGGTTGCTGTAGATTTGGTAGACTGCTTTTGAGGCTACTGAGGTTATTTGTTTTAGGTGCGATGTCTGAGAGGTCTTTGGGGTTTAGTAAGATTACAATTAAGAGCCTCAGGGCAAGGCCTGTAGGGTTTGTGGTGGAGGTAAGTCTTCTTAATGAAAAACCACAGCTAGAGTTAGTCCATAGTGAATACTAATAGGACAATCTAGCAGATTAACTAGAATCCATAAATTCTAATTGACTATAGAGCAAAGAAGCCAGCAGCATGGTCAGAGAAAATTGATGGCACATTACATTGATAAACTGCAGAAAATACAATTAATAATTTGGAAATACAAGGGCAGTACTCTTAAGCTAAACACACAGGAAATAGTGGCATAGTACTTTGACTAACCCATTTGGATGATGAGTGCAAATTGGGAGTGGTTATCAAATTCCATTCTGATACTTAAATTCTGCAGCAAGGGCTGGACCAAAAAATGTTTAGTATATTTCTAATGGACTTACCCTTAAAACCAAGAAATGAAGCATAGTTTATTTTGGTAAATCTGGTATCACTACTGCTTACCATATGAACAGCATTCTACTTAAATTTGACACAGTCATCAGGAACTAAGGTACATATGTTGATAACAGACTCTTGTTTGATCACTATGCCTCTGTGGTTGTAGAAAATTCTTCTATCTTGTACACATTGTCCCTCGTGGTATCTCCTCAAAGTCCAAACAAGTTATTGTCTTACTTTATTCATCCCTCATTAGGCCCACCATTAAATATAATGCACCCTTGAGCATGTTCCTCAGCAAACACCCAAACCAGCTTGAGAAACATCAAAATGTCCTCATCCAAAAAATCTCAGATCTCACTAGCCATAGTTATTTTGATAACTAAAATCTCTGTCACTCTATTCAATGTCATACAGACATCTAAGGAGTGATCTGCACTTAGCTTGCTGTGCTGCCTATGACCCAGCAACTTTTGAACTCCTTCAACTAAATAGAACAAGAGGCAAAGTAAACATATGTTCTAGAGACCTAAACCTACACTATCACATGAAGAAGACCAGATGGTGTGACAGATACCTAATGAACTCTCCATTTCTGCAATAGGTTGCCATTATTTATTAAGCAGAGCACTTTATTAGTAACCTTTAAAACCAGGCTGCATGGGTGGTTGCAAAATTTTACCAGGAATATGTGGAAAAAATTTACTTAATGGGGATACTGCTATTTTCTCACCAGTACTGAGTTATATGGCAAACCCAGCCACTGGGGATGCACAAGCCAGTGCATTTCTTTGTGCCGGTCCCAAGCCCGGATAAATGGGGAGGGTTGTGTCAGGAAGGGCATCCAGTGTAACATTTTGCCAAATCATACATGCAGACAAAAGTACAGAAATACATACCGGATCGGTTGAAGCCCGGGTTAACAACGACCCCCACAATTGGGCTACCGTTGGCTGAACGAGGAGAAGAGGGGGAAGGCATGCTTGAATGCAGGTAAAGGCTAGGACTGTGATAGTGAGGGTCGGAACTTTGAATGTTGGGAGTATGACTGGTATAGGGAGAGAGCTAGCTGATATGATGGACCGAAGGAAGGTTGGTTTATTGTGTGTGCAAGAGACCAGATGGAAGGGGAGCAAGGCTAGGTGTATCGGAGGTGGTTTCAAATTGTTTTATCATGGAGTGGATGGGAGGAGAAATGGCATAGGCATTATCCTGAAGGAACAGTATGCTAAGAGTGTTTTGGAGGTGAAAAGAGTGTCGGATAGAGTGATGTTTATGAAGCTGGAAATTGATGGTGTAATGATGAATGTTGTTAGTGCATATGCTCCACAAGTTGGGTGTGCGATGGATGAGAAAGAAAAATGTTGGAGTGAGTTGGATGAAGTGGTGATGACTATACACAAGGATGAGAGACTGGTGATTGAAGCAGATTTCAATGGGACGCAGAAGGTCAGATGGTAGTGAATTTTGCGAAAAGGATGGACATGGCTGTATTGAGTACGTATTTTAACAAGAGGGAGGAGCATAGGGTGACATACAAGAGTGGAGTAAGATGCACACAGGTGGATTATATCTTGTGTAGAAGGGCCAGTCTGAAGGAGATTGAAGACTGTAAAGTGGTGGCAGTGGAAAGTGTAGTTAGGCAGCATAGGATGGTGATTTGTAGGACTGGTGATCAAGCAGAGGAGGATGAGTGTGAGGGCAGCACCAAGGATCAAATGGTGGAAATTGAAAAAGGGTCATTGTGAGGCGATGTTCAGGGAAGAGTTAAGACAGGCACTGGGTGGCAGTGAAGAGTTACTGGATAGCTGGGTAACTACAGCAAAGCTAGTAAGAGAGATTGCTAGAAAGGTGCTTGGTGTGACATCTGGAAAGAGGAAGGAGGACAAGGAGACCTGGTGGTGGAATGAAGAAGTACAGGAGAGTATACAGAGAAAGAGGTTGGCGAAGAAGAAGTGGGATTGTCAAAGAGATGAAGAAAGTAGACAAGAGTATAAGGAGATGAGGTGCATGGCAAAGATAGAGGTGGCAAAGGCTAAGGATAAGGCATATGAAGAGTTGTATAAAAGGTTGGACACTAAGGAGGGAGAAAAGGACCTGTAGCGATTGGCTAGACAGAGGGACCAAGCTAGTAAAGATGTGCAGCAGGTAAATGTGATAAAGGATAATGAGGGAAATGTACTCACAAGTGAGGAGAGTGTGTTGAGCAGATGGAAAGAGTACTTTGAGGGGTTGATGAATGAAGAGAATGAGAGGGAGAGAAGGTTGGATGATGTGTAGATAGTGAATCATAAAGTGCAGTGGAGTAGCAAGGAGGAAGTAAGGATAGCTATGAAGAGGATGAAGAACGGAAAGGCTGTTGGTCCAGATGACATACCTGTGAAAGCATGGAGGTGTTTAGGTGAAATGGCAGTGGAGTTTTTAACTAGATTGTTTAATGAAATCTTGGAAAGTGAGAGGATGCCTGAGGAATGGAGAAAAAGTGTTTTGGTACCGATTTTTAAGAATAAGGGTGATGTGCAGAGCTGTAGTAACTACAGAGGGATTAAACTGATCAGTCACAGCATGAAGTTATGGGAAAGAGTAGTGGAAGCTAGGTTAAGAAGGGAGGTGATGATTAATGATCAACAGTATGGTTTCATGCCAGGAAAGAGCACTACAGATGCAATGTTTGCTCTGAGAGTGTTGATGGAGAAGTACAGAGAAGGTCATAAGGAGTTGCATTGTATCTTTGTGGATTTAGAGAAAGCATATGACAGGGTGCATAGAGAGGAGTTGGGTTATTGTATGAGGAAGTTGGGAGTGTCAGAGAAGTATGTAAGAGTGGTACAGGGTATGTACGAGGGTAGTGTGACAGCGGTGAGGTCTGCGGTGGGAGTGATGGATGCATTTAAGGTGGAAGTGGGATTACATCAAGGATCAGCTCTGAGCCCTTTCTTATTTGCAATGGTGATGGACAGGTTGACAGATGAGATCAGACAGGAGTCCCCATGGACAAAGATGTTTGCAGATGACACTGTGATCTGTAGTGAGAGTAGGGAACAGGTGGTGGAGAAATGCTCTAAAGAGAAGAGGAATGAAGGTCAGCAGGACTAAGACAGAATATATGTGTGTGAATGAGAGGGAAGATAGAGGAATGGTGAGGATGCAGGGTGTAGCGGTGGCGAAGGTGGATGAGTTTAAGTACTTGGGATCAACAGTTCAGAGTAATGGTGAGTGTGGAAGAGAGGTGAAGAAGAGAGTACAGGCAGGATGGAGTGGGTGGAGAAGAGTGTCAGGAGTGATTTGTGACAGACGAGTACCAGTAAGAGTGAAAGGGAAGGTCTACAAGAGGGTAGTGATACCAGCTATGTTATATGGGTTGGAGACAGTGGCATTGACAAAAAGGCAAGAGTCAGAGCTTGACGTGGCAGAGTTGAAGATGTTAAGATTTGCACTGGGTGTGACAAGGATGGACAGGATTAGGAATAAGTACATTAGAGGGTCAGCCCAGGTTGGAAGGTTTGGAGACAAAGCCAGAGAGGCAAGATTATGTTGATTTGGGCATGTGCTGAGGAGGGATGCAGGGTATATTGGGAAAAAGATGCTAAGGATGAAGCTGCCAGGTAAAAGGAAAAGAGGGAGGCCTAAGATAAGGTTTATGGATGTGGTGGGAGAGGACATGCAGGTGGTTGGTGTGACAGAGCAAGATGCAGAGGACAGGAAGAAATGGAAACAGTTGATCTGCTGTGGCGACCCCTAACGGGAGCAGCCGAAAGAAGAAAAAGACTGAGTTATATGGCAGAGTTTCTTGATGGTCTCTCCTAGTCATAATCATAGTAAGAACCTATGAACCGATGAACCAATAAATCAAGATGTAAATAACTTCTTCTCTATGTTTTTTCAGTGTGTGTGTGTGTGTGTGTGTGTGTGTGTGTGTGTGTGTGTATCTAAAAATAATAAGGTGGTTAAAAAACAGTTGCTGCAAGTTAGGAACACTAGAAGATATTGTTGCTCCCTAAGTGAATGATGCCAAAGTGGGCTGGTGTTTCAAGTCAAAGATCTATCTTTGTAATTGGCCTCTGTGCATTCTAGTCTAGGGTAGATGCAGGAAGTCTATACCTGGGACAGAGGTGCAAGTTCCTTTTATGCTCTTGAGATCAGGTTCCATTTTATGAACTGATTATTGACTCAGACCAGAATGTACTTAATTTCTTTCACTTCAGACAGCTGGTACTGCTGGGGTGACTTGAGAGAACACTCCTCTAGTGCCATTCTGGTCCTTCCTTCACAACTGTTTGGTAGTGGCGAGACTCAAACCTCATACATATCAAACAGTCAAGACACTCAAAAGAATACAGATGACCCTTATAATGAGTTAAAAAGATGAAGGCAACCAGACAGGGACTTAAAAAAGAAAAACAGACAAATACATGAACAAAATTCTAGTGCTAAAAAAAGCAGGACTGTGAATATTCAGAAGAGAGAAAAACCTAACAGCACCCCAGTTTAAAAACATTTACTTTCATGAACTGACCTTTCTAAAGAAAAAGTTTGATGATCGAGAGAAAGCAGTACCTGTCTTGGTATCAGACAAGGTTATCTCATCAATGTCATGATAGACTAGGCAGGAGAGAAATGCTGGCTTGGCAGATCTCTGCATAATCCATCTCAATTAAAAAGGCCCAGTAGGAAGATGGAACTCTGTGCCAGGCTAGAGAAAAAAATATTTATAATTAAAGAGGAGCGTTCTAATCAGAACAGTCATACTTCATATCCATATTTTGAAATGAGAAAAATTGCTGTATAGACTATTTATATATGTAGAGAGAGAGAGAGAGAGAGAGACTGAATGACTATGCCAGTTATTTGTGCCTAACCGTTTAAATATCTTATAATGAAGTTGGCCCATACCCATGTTTTGGGTGAATGTTAGGACAAAGTCTAGCATTTTAACTAGGGTTACCAGTCAGCTATTGCAATGAAGGTAGACAATTTTTGTACAGTGTGCCCAGAATGACGAAATAACAACACCTAACACAGGGTTTAAGAGCACTTTGATGCCATACCCTTAATACAAGTTCCATTTGAGTGAATAGCTATGGAATTTGTAGATGCCCTTCTGAAATCACATTAGGGTAAATGGTATATATTGGCAATCACTTATTATGTCACACATTTCCCAGAAGCAGTTCCCCTAAATTTTTAAACATTACTCCATTTGCATAACAACATATGATACTATTTTCCATGGTCAGAATTCCTAAAGACATCCTACTGGATCAATACATGTCATTCATGTTCAAAATAATATATAAACAACTCCAGTTCTTTGTGGTGAAACAGCTGAGAACCACAGTATATCACCTTTAGATAGCTTAGCTAATGGAATTCTTTAACAGAAATTTGAAATCATTGCTTCATAAAATTACATAAGATGACAAGAAAATTGAGAGTTGCAGGTTCTATACAATCACAATAACAGACGCATGCAAAGATACAAATGGATTTACTGTCATTAAGCTAATGTATGGCAGCATCCATGAGGCTTGCTAGACATAGCAAGGGAATGATTCAAAGAGGAAAACACTCCCTTTAAGAGTATGATAGGGTATTATACAGAACTGTAGGAAATGATACTGACTGTTATCAAACAGCACATGAAAAGACCACAAGAACCCCATCAGAGAGTATATAATGTGACATTAGCATTAGAGATTTTCTGGCAGGGGACAAAGTACTTGTGACGGTGTCAACTGCTGAGAACAAAGTTCTTGCTGTTTGGGAAACTGCAAAAAGAAATCCAGAAATGATGAATCATATAAATGTGTCAACGTCTTGGAAAGAAAATGAGGTTTCTCTGCTGTTCATGATTGCTGACATATTTAAAACCCCCAATGTGTTAGGGAAGTCTAGATTTCCATCCACAATGGCTTGACTAATAGTTATTGGCAAATTCGTTAAACTCCATCAGCTAAGGAGATAACAGAATTATCCACATATATGGCCTTTTACTTTTTAAGGTGATGCAGTTTAGCTTTCAAAATGTGCCAACAATATTAAAAATGTGGGTCTATATTAGAAGACTGAAGACGCATTCTTTCAAATGCATCTTGGTCGAACTTAAAAGGCTGAAAATGCAAAATATCGAAGCGGTTGTTAAGCGAATTCTTTCCCTGGGAAAGAATTCGCTTGGCCGCTTCGGTACTTTGTCATTTTCTACACTGTAGTGTGGTCTCAGAGTGTGTATATTTAAGTAGGGGGATGTGGGAGGCGAAGCCCCCCCACTTAATGTAATGTTTGAAATTGATCTTTATTTTTTTTTGCTGTTGTTGGAACAGCAATTTTTTTCTCCTTGGAAAACAATCACTGTTCTAACACTTCGACATTGTAAGCTTTCACTTGCATAGGGTCGATCAATCACCGTTCACTTTTTTAAGTGTTCAGTGATTTAATATAGACCCAAAAATGCTTATGGATAAGATTCTTAGGCCTAACCAAAGGTATGCAACAGTCTACCTTAACAACATAGTTATTTTTTCCTGATGGCTGCGGAGTCTTCTTGCCAACTTGTAAGCTTTTCTAGATTCAGATGGACATGCTGATTTAACAGCTAAGCCAGCCAGGTGTAAATTTAGTGAAAATGAAGCCCAGTATTCTGGCTAAATAAGAAAGAGGAACAGTAAAATCCAAAACAAAAAGATATAAACTATTAGTAAATGGTCCATCCTTTTCACCAAAAACAATCAAAGGTCTTTTTGAGTTTGTCACCTACTCCTACAAATTTATACTAATCTTTGTCACTGTAACATGCTCCTTGACAGATGTGCCTAAGAGGAGGGAATTACTTGAATGGCAAAAGGATAGAAGAAACAGACATGGGATTTAAAAGGTTGAAAACTATCCTGTGTTATTCTGAATCAATCCTGTTAAATATGGGCTTCTCTGAACAGTTCACAGTATTCACTGATGTCTCTTTATGTTTACTATCACATAGTCGAATCCATTGTGTTGGAGTGTTAAGATGTTTGACTAACATGTTCGGAAATCAGAACACCAAACACAAAAAATGTCGAATTAAGCATTTCAGTAAAGTTGAAAAGTCAAAAATGTCGACTTTACTGAAATGCTCACTTCCACTTAACATTAAAAACACTTTTTCCCGGAGGGTAAGCCCCCCTGCACAGCCCACACCCCCTAATTATATATACAAACTCCAACATCGCACTACAGTGAGGGAAAGGGTACATTTCCTGATCCCCACTATAGTGCAATCTGCACCACAATGTCGAACCTTACAACAGAGAATACTTGCTATTGCAAGATTCGCCATTGTGGCAATCATATTTACAGTTCTGATAAATACGTTTTGCACATATGTCAATCACACAAAGTGTGATCGACTATGTGATAGTAATCCATCTCTTTATGTAGGCTTATGAGATGTACTGGCACGTGGTTGAAAAGGAGGTACACCCAGTTTGCTATAACATCCAGAAGTTAAGCAATTCTGAATGGAAGTATTCAGTGATTGAGAAAGAGGGTAGCTATTAAATATCCATTGTCTAACACTAAGATAAATTGCTACACCCCAGACTATCTCTAATAGCATCTGCCAATTCATTAAAATTCACCTTTTTTGTGAGCATCGCTGTATCACCCTTGAAAAATTCAAATGGTTATCAATAAACAAAAGATCTAACCTACTTTTAGGATCCCAACTCTGCAACTCCCCATGCAGCTGGACTTCACAAAAAAAAAAAAAAAAAAACCTTTTCATACAAATTGAGACACTACTAATAAGGCTCACCAACTCTCATTACCCCCAGAACCAAACTCCACAGAACTGCACATGCATTCTCCTCTCAGACACCTACTCTTTGGCAGGTTCTCCCCATTGACATAATTCATTCACTCCAATGGAGCTCAGGAAGTTTGCACTGTAACTTCCAATGGGCAGAGCCTCAGCCTTTTGACAGAATCAAATGATGTCCTCACATTTTAAACAAATGTTCATATCTCTGGAACCACAGGAATTATGGAAGAAGTACCAATTGCAAACTCTTCAACATAAACTATTTTTATAGTGGTAGTATTCTTTTGGTTCTAGGTATTAAATTGAATTTTATAAGTCACAGTAATCACATTAACTATTACATTTGTAATATTTTGTAAACAACTTACATTATCTCAGCAAGCACTAAAGTTACACATATACAGTCGGCGGTATTTTATTCATCTAGCTGAGAGCTTTCATTTGATGCTAAGGTGTTATGTCTTTGTTACTTGGTTGCTGAGATGTTTAGAAAAATGTGAAAATTATATCTATATATATTAATATCATAAAAAACAACAGTTGATATCTATTTACCTGCACTAGACAGAGGTCAAATATTAATGCAGTTGAGTTTACTATTGTGTAAGCTTTAAGATAGAATCTTTTAAAACCTTGTACATAGCATGGTTTTGGAATTATTGATTCAAATATGCAAATATGAACAAGCATTATTTGATGCCTAGAGGCGTCAGTAAAGTTAATTGCAGATGCACCTGAAGGCATCACTCTGATGTAATGAGTTAAGGAAATTAATATTTATTTCAAATTCGGAATGCAACTCAAACAGCACTTCATCTTTCAGGTCAAATTATTTGCTTCAATACAGAACATATTTCCTAACCTATCTCATTTCTGAGTCTTTTCTCCTCTCTCAAGATGTCCTGAAGATTGATCCACTTTAGAAACTCTGAACATTACAATCTGCTTGATTGCACATTGCACTGTGCTTGTTCACTGGAATATTATATATATATATATATCTATATATCTATATATATATATATATATATATATATATATATATATATATATATATATATATATATATGGGTCTAGGACATTTCACTGAATGCACATTTCACTGAAACTTAAATGACTGAACACAATTCACTGAAAGCTCAATTCACTGAAACACATTTCACTGAAAGTTATATATGGCCTTTTCCCCACTGTAGTGTGACCCTGGAGTTAGTATATATAGTTAGGGGAGTGTGGGGCGATCGGGAGGTGTGGGGGGTATAGCCCCCAACATATTTTAAGTATACATTATGTTCGGAAAAGAGTACTATATTGGAATTGCAAGTATCCATGTATATAGTTCAAAATATTTAAAATATATGGGGGGCAGTGTCCCCCTTACTATATATACCTACTCCAGGGTCACACTAAAGTGGGGAAAAGGCCATATATAACTGTCAGTAAATTGTGTTTCAGTGAATTGAGCTTTCAGTGAAAAGTGCACACTAATTTTACTTTCAATGAAATGTGCATTCAGTGAAATGTCCTAGATCTATATATATATATATATATATATATATATATATATATATATATATATATATATGTGTGTGTGTGTGTGTGTATTGATATATATATATATATATATATATATATATATATATATATATATATATATGTGTGTGTGTGTATGTATATATATATATATATATATATATATATATATATATATATATATATATAGGTCTAGGACTATTCACTGAAAGCACATTTCCTGAAACACATTTGACTGTGCACAATTCATTGAAAGCTCAATTCACTGAAAACACAATTCACTGAAACACATTTCACTGAAAGTTATATATGGCATTTTCCCCACTATTGTGCGACCTTGGATTTAGTATATATAGTAGGGGGTGTGTGAGGGGCACCATCCCCACATCGAGGGGTGTGGGGGGCATAGCCCCCCACCTATTTTACATATTTTGAACTACATACATGGATACTTGCAATTCCAATAAATTACTCTTTTCTGAACTTAATATATATCCAAAATATGTGGGGGGCAGTGCCCACCACACCCCGCCTTACTATATATACTAACTCCAGGGTCACACAACCATGGGGAAAAGGCCATATATAACTTTCAGTGAAATGTGTTTTAGTGAATTGGGCTTTCAGTGATTTGTGCACAGTCATTTGACTTTCAGTGAAATGTGCTTTCGGTGAATAGTCCTAGACCCATATATATATATATATATATATATATATATATATATGTATATATATATATATATATATATATATACATACATATAAATGAAATAAAAAAAATGGACCCATATATATATATATATATATATATATATATATATATATATATATATATATATAATGTCCATTTCTTAATTTCGAAATTACAAAATCCCAAATTTCATATATCAAACCGAGAACCTCGTGATCTTGTAATCTCAAAAATTAAGAAAAAAAACATATAAAACTATGTTTTTGCAGGGGAGCAAGCCCCCATGCACACCCACACCCCAGCACCTTAACTATGCTAACTCCGAGATCACTCTGCAGTGAAGAGAATGTTAATAGGGATGGCTAGACAGTGTGTAACAGGAACATTACCGTTCTCTTCACTGTAGTGCAGTCTAGGAGTAAGTATATTTTAGTTGCACAAGGTGTGGGGGGTGCAGGGGGGCTTGCTCCCCTGCAAAAACATACTTTTACATGTTTTTATTTTTTTTTTCTATTTACTTTTTAATTTCAAAATTTCATAATGTCGAGATCCTGAGTTCGATTTTATGAATCTCAACATTATGGCATTTTGAAATTAAAAAGTGGACCCATATATATATATATATATATATATATATATATATATATATTTATGGGTTCATGTTAGATCCACAAAAATCCACTTCCCTGATGACCGGATCACCGAGATGAGATCGCTGACACCATACATCCCCAACAATGGTGAGCAGTGTAGAATGGGATGCATTCCCATTTCCCCAATGTGGTGTGATCTCGGAGTTGGTATATTTAAGCAGGGTGGGTGTGGCATGTGCAGCCCCCCCACATGGGGGTTGCAGGGGGGCTTGCCCCCTGCTATACACATATCTGTTTATTTTTTTAAGTGTATTATGGACACGGAAATAGATTCTGTTCCGTATTACATATACTTACCTTTGTTGAGGATGTGTGGTGTCAGCGATGTCATCTTGGTGATCCGTTCTTTTGTAATGTGGGTTTTCATTGATCTGACATGGATCTATATATATATATGGGTCTATATTACTTCAGCAAACGTTTAAAACTCTGAACGTCACATGGTTGCCACCATATGATCAAACTTTTAAAAGTTCGAACGTTTCAAGAGAGATCTCCGTACAGTGCGGAATGGAAAGATTTCCCTTTCCTGCACTGTAGTGCTATTTTGGAGTTGGTATCTTTAAAGAGCAGGGGGTGTGGGGGTAATGGATGCTTGCCCCTCTTCTTAAAATGTTCAGGTAGGTTTTTTCTGTGGTTTATTTTTTTTACTAGATTTTCGAACTTTTAAGAGTTCAATCATATGGTGTCGACCATATGATGTTCTAACTTTTAAAAGTTCCATCATCTAATATAGACCCATATATATATATATATATATATATATATATATATATATATATATATATACACACACACACACACACACACACACACACACACACACACACACTTGTTTTTTTTTTGTTTCTGTTTAATTAGTCTGAACTATTCTATTATTGCATGCATTTCTGTGTATGTTTCTTTTGTGAAATATTTTGTATTTCACCCAGGCAGAGCCTGAAATTGGTCAGTATTGATCAGTGCACTGCTATGGTAAACAAATATAAATAAATAGATAGATAAATGATCTATGGGCAGAAAATGTGAAGACATGTGAAAAGAAAACCAGTTGTGTATTAGGCCTGAGTTCAGTAGGCTGTGTGTGTGTGTGTGTGTGTGTGTGTGTTTGTTACCACTAGCACTAGAGAGATTACTGTGGAGGAGTCACCGACATCTTGAACTGAAGAAGACAGGATGCAGAGCGGATCTGCTATCCTGGAAGGAATGTTAAAAAAGATTGATGTATCTAAATTATGCTAATAAAGTACTAAAGGAAAATACCTCTGAGCCTTGGAAATGTCAGGGCTAGCTTTGACAGACTCATTGTGTGAAATGTGTTAGATGGGAATGACGATTTTCCACAAAAACATAAGTACTGCTTTGACGACTTCATTCCATATAAGTGTTTTTATTTCTACCTGTTTTGCCAAGGAATACATGTCGTTTTTCATCTCCCTTGTAAAATAAGCCCATGTTGAATCTTGAAAGCTAATGATTGTTTTCTGTGTCTGCTATTGAACTAAAATATGATACAATGCATCATAAAATATATGCAAAGACATGTCAATCATTAATTCATTTTTCACTTACAATACATCTGTTAGCTCACACCACCTCAGAATTATCTACACTATCACCGACCTGTACTTAAAAATCAGTATAACTGAAGACTTTTCAAGATTTTTGAAGATTTTCAAGTCTAGTAACGAGTTCTATCCACACAAGACTAAGAAGGCCACTGCTTACAGATTAATCACATACCCAGCAGTTCTGAAATTAAATCTGATACAAAATATTGCTGTTATTTTCTAAAATTGATAAACCTTTCTGTTACAATGAACAGTGTAATCTAGGTCTCTGAAGCTTCTTGCTACCATGTTTTGTGACATTATAAAAGTCACTCAAAACTGGCATTCAGCAGTGAATCATTTTGTTTTACTTATAATGTGGTTATCCAGGACTTGTACACATGGAGTGACTCTGACCACCATGTGTACAATTTGTTATAGTTATGTGAATCAATCGAGACTAAAAATGAAGTCAGTGATCAATTACAAATTAAGAAAATATGAAATTAGAAAAATATGAAGTTAGAATGCTATTTAAACAATGCATTAATGATAGGCAATGTATTTTTCTTTCCTTGACCTAAATATCCACAATCCTTGTACTAACTGTGCTGCTTAATAAAAGTGGATTCTGAACAGTGTACCATTTTGTTGACTACAGATCTTTAGCCTCTGTTTCTCTCATAGTCAAGCCAAAACCTGGCTCTGGCAAATGTTTGTTCCTCAATAGGATACAGACAGACAGTCTTAGCTTAGATTTCCATTAGCCAAAGCGACATCAATGCCTATGATGCTGGACCTGGATTTATATACAGTGCCTGCTACAGGAAAAGCAATATAGATTAGGTATACCTAAAGAAGCGGTCTGCTTTCGGGAAATCTGAGTAGGGAATTTTTGTTCTTTTAACAGTGACTGAAGCTAATATTTTCTTTGTCTTGAGCAGAAGTTTTGAATACTACTCATAGGTTGGCTGGCTGAAATCAGAACATGACATTCCGCATCTCTCACAAGAACAGTTTGATTTAAGACTGTTAAAGTATTCTATGTTCTAACATCATCACTGTTTATAATTCTATCATACCAGTAAGGAAGGCTACTGGGTTTTCTCTTCTAGCGATTGGTATACATTTGTAAACATGCATAATAAAAGTATTAATAATGCTGAAGTCACACAATTCAAAAAGCAAATATTAAATGTTTGCTGTATTAAGACTATTAAATTGTCAAGATACATCAGAAATGCTGCATTTTTTTTTTCAAAATAGCACCCAAATCATTTGCATGTCATAATTGATAGTTTCCGTTTTCTTAATTAAAATAATGGTATAAATCAGTAATCAATGGTAAAATGTACTGCACAGTCAAGAAGTCAAATAAGAGAAAATTGCAATCATTCTTTATGAGTTAGATATTCCCGCAATTGGTCCCATTTGCCCCAAGTTAATAAATGTTTTCTATTTTGTCTGTAATAAACAGTACCAAGCCGATATGCACTAAGGCAACCAAAGTAAGGTATTGAACAGATTGACATTAAGATTAATAAATGCATTGCCCAAATCTATTTGAATTCTGCAGCATCTGAATAAGTGTAGTAGTCATAGATTTTGAGTTGTTCTTGAGTTAAGCAAAATATGAGCTTATTGAGTTTCACAGCTATTAATAAAACATATTATTACATAATATGACCTTAATGATAGGGAATACATAGAAATCACTTTCACAGTCAACCTATCCTTTCATTATTTAAAAAACATACTATATTTCTGAACTATACTTAGCCTGGAAGTATGTATTTTTTGTGAAGTGTAGCTTACCAGTTATAGAAACAAAGTAAACAGGCTGTGAGAATATTATGTAGGATGCCTCAGTGGAACACTGTTTATATGTTATTATTTACCCACATATAGTAAATCACGACACAATGCAATAAAAATTAATGTCCATTTTGGGTAAAGTGCTGGAATACCCCTCACATAAGTAAAGATCACTAAGAATTTTATTTCCCTGAAAATTACATACTGACACTAAAATCTGTTTGGAATTCCACTAGTTTTAACTAGAAAGCAAGTTGAATGAAGGAAAGTTACTCGGTTTAATTTCTTCAAGTATTTTGGGTTACCTATGTGACCTTTCCCATGCTCCTGTATTTTTTCTGTATGGCATTATGTAGTTTACTAAAGATGTAAACAGAACAGAATAAGTAAGACATATGTCCCAAATAGCACTGCTTGTATCATTATAGCTAGTTTTTCAGGAAAATTACCAGCTAATTACTGTACAGAAAAAATAGTTCTGAAAAGAGTTGAAATCTTATGAACTTGATGAAATGCTCTACCTTGTTTGTTTTCTCCTTACGTTTTTGATAATGTATTCAATATTTTGTAGTGCATGCCTTCAGTCTTGGCTGCATTTTGTTAGCTAATCCATCCATTCACAAATCCTTTTCCCATATGGAGTCACTTCAACAGTGACAGTCATCTAGAGCCAAGGTTTACACCATCAGGTGGCTCGCCCCTGTCGTGGTACTTTATGAGTACCACACACAGACACACACACACACACACACACACACACACACACACACACACACACCAACACACACACACGCACACATGCACACACCTAGAGCCAATTTATTTTTTTAGAGTGTCCAATCCACCTGCTGCATGTTTTTGGAATGTGGAAGGAAACTGGAGCACCCAGACGAAATCCAAGCAAACACAGGGAGGCCAGGCAGACTCGACACAGAAGGCACCCCAGCCAAGAATCGAACCGGGGAACCTCTTGCTTTGATGTGACAATACTAAACACTGCATCACTATGCCTCCCACAGTATATTATTATATATTGTTTGCAGTAACAAATATATTGTATAATAGTGAATAATAATAATATTTGTTTACTAATATACTTTTGAAAATAATTCATTTTCTAACATAGTTGACTGAGTTAGTTAAATCCTTACCGTCAAAGCAGACAAAACTATATATACTCGTACAAGAGAAGACCTCCCAATCTAATGACATAGCAGTGCACATGTTTTTGTTTTGGCCAGGCTGTGCTGTTTTCCATCGTGTGTACATGAATCGATCTCCATTGGACCACTGGAAAAGGTTGGAGCTGGCATTGCGGTATAAACCTATCCATGCACCAGCAGTGTTTGTTCCACAAATTATACCACTAATGAGGTCCATCTGCTTCTGGCTCTGAATTGTCACCAGGTCTGTGTAATGGGTTCGACAGTAGTTCTGTGCATCAGGCCATATCATATTTTGTTTCACAAAAACATGGTGGCGATATGTTAAAGATAAACAAAAAATGAAACCTGCAGAAAGAACCATGAGATTAACTGATTTTGCTAGAAGCAATAAAGTATTGACATTTCTGTTTTAAGAATGTTGCTTACCTTGTGATAGATATAGAAGTACACTGATTCTGTCCATACCCAGTTCAAAAAGTTACAACAGGTGGCCATTCACTGCTGAAAAGTAAAAAGAATGTATAGCAAGGTAATTCCTCTTGCTAGTTGCACTCTCATAAAACACCTAAGTCCCACCCTACATCTGCCTCACTTCCTCTGAAGTCTCCTTAACAAATTACCATTCACTTCCCAAAGTTAAACAAGTCTATCTATATTCCTAAATCTTAGCCCCCCCTTCACCAACAAATCCCCCCCTCCCTTTTTGGCTCTCTCTAACACTTACTGAAGATGCCCCTGGACAAACTGGTTTGTTCCCAAACCCCACTTGTTGCAAGCAACATTTATCATCCATCTTGACTTGCATTATTATAAATATTTCCCTTGTGCAAAGTTCAGAAAATAGGTTAAACATTGATAGTTTACAAATCATGCTTTTTCATAAAATCATACTGACATTTTCAACAAAAGAAGATTTATATTCTTCAGGATATTTTTATTCCACAAAAAGTTAATATTGTAAGCTATTTTCCAAATATTTATAAGGTAGAATATCATACAATTATGGCACTTTTGATCCAAGAAAATACATGACAATTTATTTGTGTGAACTATGCTTGTCTTCATTCTGAAATAATCATAAAGACCCAGGCATCTAGAAGCCACACAAATAAATACACAGTGCAACATTTCATTGATGTGATTGTTCACAGTGTATAAGTTATTCTGTAATTTATCAACTCTGTACCATGCAAGCAGAATAATTCACTATTATACTGTAGATTTGTTACTGCAAGTGACATATAATATTACACTGTTTACCTTGATATTAACAGATCGTATCTTACTAGCCTTAAGACATCCTTGTTTTCTGTTGTTTCACAGTAGAGAGGTGAGTAAAATGGTTTTAACAGCAGGAAAAACATTTCCTGTAGAACAGAATGCAAATCATTGCATGATGTAATGCTTGCCAGAGTAGTTGTCATTTACAGTACAGTCTAATTGAAATAAAAACCCATACATTACTCCAATACCTAGTTTTGCAGAATAAATGCCATTAGCTATCCTTATTCAGTTTGGACTTTCCTATTACTGATTGTTACACATTTTAATCACAGAATCATGCAGGCAATGACGTTATTGTCAATTTCTCTATGTGAAAATGCCCTCATAGGATCTACAAATGGCCTGCCCTGAATATAGTGTTTTAAGATATTTTGTTTTTGAATTTACTATGGAAAAATCAGGGTCTATATCACAAAGTCAAACTAAAATACGTTCAAATATTGTCATATCGACCCCTAAAGTCCAAAACCCAACAATAACGAAAACACAGAACAGTGATTTTTTTTTTCTGAGGGAAAGAAATGCTGTTCCGTGACAAAAAAAATGAAACCTTAAACTAAAGTGGAGGGCTTCACCCCCCACACCCCTCAACATGGGGGGCTGTGCCCCCCACACCCCCCTACTTAAATATATCAACTCAGAGATCGCACCACAGTGAAGGAAATAGCAAAGCCCCAAAAACGGTCCACCAATTTTTTTCCCTGGGGAAAAAAATCAATGTGTTGTGGCTTTGCTATTTTTGAATTTTGGACTTTAAGGTTCAACATTACAACGTTCAAACTTATTTTAGTTCAACTTTGTGATATAGACCCGAAAAATCATACTCCATGCAAAAATTGGATTTGACAAAATCAGTTGAAATAAAAATGTGAAATATTATGGAAGGAGTATTAACCAAAACTTAGAGATGTGATAGATCACAGGTAGGAAACATATTATTAAAGGCAGTTATAAAGAGTGCAATAGCATGCCAATCCGTGGGTGCATTGTCTCAAAAGAATAAAGGTGCATAGGTGTTTACTAGGCTAATGACAACAAGGGCCTTTTTAAGCTGAGCCATGTATCCCAAAACTCTGCCATGTTCTGGTACCCTTGATAAGTGTAAGCAGGGGCTTGAAAGATGGTACATTATCGGGCCAGTTAACAAATGTTAAATAAATAACATAAGTAGGAGCTTGGGAGATGAATCTTTTACAGGTTACCTGTGTCCATCTTAGAGACATAGGTGCCGAACCAGGGATGAATTTCCCATTCCCCATTAAATTGTACAAGTTACACTTGAATTGGATTAGAGATGAACTCTGTTTCACATGGATGGGGAGCCTGTTCCAGAACGGGGTAGTCTCTGGGATACATACCTGTCTCTCCAGCAGGTCCTATTTATATCACAGGCAAGGTTTAAGTCTTTAGAATGGGAAATTCTGGTGCTGTTTGTTTTGTGAATGTGCAGGAAGTCCACCAGAGTGTCAGTAAAGCTTGTTTCAGTAGTGTTCATCAGGGTGAACTCAGTCAGCTCGTGTCTGATGAATCAGAATATAGTAGTATTCTAATTTGGTATCCACCATTGGTTTATTAGATCTGTCAGCAGAAATTGAAAGCAAAAAAGGTATTATTTATAATAAACATCTATACTATTTAATGTCAGGAGTATGACAAGTACAAAATGCATTTTTCAATAGCTAGATTATTAGCAACTGTCCCTTGGAGAACTGGGCAAGAACACGTAAATCATAGGTACAACATATATTTATCAGACTATTCAAACTTAGTCATGTTATCCTGGGAAATTAAGTATATTTTCAATTCTAAATATGTCAGCAACTGAACTTTATATGTCAGATTTTTTTTGTATGATATATGTATTTTTATGGGTGAGATATTTGGATATGTTCAATGATATTTTTATTTATATAAATGAAACTATTGAATTTTTAAATTTACCCCACCATTTCTCTTTTAATAAGATTCATTTTTGGATGTAAGAATTAGTAAAAAAAAAGGGTGGGGGATTTTCTCTTCTAACATTTGTAGAAAACCAACATTTTCAAATTCATACTTGCATTACAATAGTTATCACCCAGTTTCACAGAAAAAAGGTTTGGTGAAGGAACATTTTGTAAGATTGACTAAAATGATTTCTAATGATTCAATTTTTGAAAGCGAATGTGAGAAACTGGCAAGGATATTTTTGGATAGGAGTACCCAGAAGGTACGATAAGTAATATTAGGATGAAAGTAACAAAATATGGAGAGTGATAAATTTAAAACATTACCAGGTAGAGTTTGAGAAAAATGACACCAAAATGTACATTGTTAACGCTGGGAATGTATCATACAGTTTAGCATTAGTACTGAAATATTTTCCAGATTATTTGAATATTAAGAACATTAAAAATAGCTGTGTGACTTTTACATTTGATCAGACTTTGAGTAATGTCTTAGGTGATTACCCTCACTTTGTGCTTAAGAGAGGTAGTAACTTTAAAAATAAATTAGAAAATGAATAAAATCAGAATTAATTTAATTCATATAATTCCTTAGGAATGAATAGATGTGGGTATTGCAATCAAACATTATTATTTACGGTGAAGTTATTAATTTAGCAAGAGGATCTAAGTGTATATCTGAAGGAGTTGTATATATTAGTATTTGTGAAGCTTGTGATGGTTTTTGCATTGGCAGAACTGAAAGAACATTAGTCAAATGCATTTATGATATCAGGAAAAGCAGTGAAAATCATGCATTGAACAAACATTCTATTTTATGTACAGGTCACAAAGATTTTAAGTTTGCCATGTTGGAACATACCCAGAGACTCCATGTGGTGGTCTTTGGAAAACATTCCCCAGGATCCAATAAACTCGGTGCAGGAATAGTGCTATTCCTGCATGGAATGAACCATGTCCATTTCCGCAATAGCCTTAACAGCAGCGTACCTTGCATATTCATGAAGGCTTGCTACTGCTAAGGTTAAGCGGAAACAAATACTACTGAGTGCAGGGGCTGTGTTGAAGTAGTGCCCATACATTTAACATGCCCCCTGCACTCTGAAAGTGCCATAAAGCACTTTCTAAGTGTTTTCTGTGTCTGCAGACACTGAAAGCAGGAAATGTAGATAGTAAGCAATGCAGGGGGTGTGTGACAGGTACTGTCACTCACTCCCTGCATTGTCAAAGTGCCGAATGGCACTTTCTAACTGCTGTCAGTGTCCGTAGACCCTGACAGCAGCTATTTAAATCAGAAGCAATGCAGGGGGCACACCCCCTGTATTGTCAAAGTGCCATACGGCACTTTCTAACTGCTGTCAGTGTCGGCAGACACTGAAAGCAGGAGTTTACATTGGAAACAATGCAGGGGTGTGTGACAGGTACTGTTAAACACCCCCTGCAATGCGAACGTGCTGTACACACCTTTAACATGTCCCATACTCTTAGAGCAAATAACTGGTCAAAGCCTAAAATTATGGTAGGACAAATAGGAACAGATCATAAATATTGCCCTTACAAACTTAGAAAGTTGATAGAGGAACAGGGTTTGTATTAACATAACAGTATGTAGGGAAGGAATAGAAGCCTTAAACCCAAATGTATACTATTATGTAGTGACTTCAATCCTGATATGCCCCATACAGACTTAGCCTGTTGATAGAATGACAGGTGATCCATTACCAAATATGACTCACAAGTAGTATTGATACATGTAGTTAAAGTACTTTTATTTATTCTTTTCATTCTAAGTTCAGTTTAAGCATAGCTGAGTGGGTTTGCATGTTACGGCCCTCGGCTCACCATTGCTTAAACATCTCATAGGAGCTAAATACAAATGTATAGCTAAACTCCTTAATGATGAGATAGCGTAGTGGTTAGAGTCCCGGCTTTGTATGCAGGAGTTCATGGTTTAAGTACCAAGACAGGCAATTTATTTTTACATGAGAAAGTGTTGTTAAAACAATTGTTTTTTATGTTAACTTATGTAGTAATTGATATTTGTTTCCCGGGGTAGTGTAGCTGGTTCAAAATGGAAATGTGAGAGCATATAACATGTGAAATCACCCATGTATACACAAGTGTCCCATACAGTATAGTCATACCCCAAGGTAATGTAATGAAAGCACATAGGGGGATGTCATGTAAAGTAAATCAAATACACTTAATAATATGTCAGTAATGATGAATTAATCTACAATTTTGATATTTTTTAGAATGAAAACTGAGCAATGCTAAGCAGTGCTCAGCTATGCTTAACCAGTTTAAGCATTGCTTAGATGTAAATACTAAGCAGCAGTCAGCTCAGCTAAGTGGATTTGCGCACTGTTAAGCAGTGCCCAGCAATTACCCCTTTAAGCACTGTTCATCTCAGCTTAGCGGATTTGCGCACTGCTTAGTTGAGCTTAGTATTTGCAGAATGGTCCAATGAAAGCAAAGGGGATGAATATGGCCTTATTTAAACTGCACAGGTGGGAATACAGCCATAACTTGTAGTCTCATGTCTACAGGAACCATGTCTGGTATTGGAGAGAGAGCAATCTTTCAGGTGCAGCACTGAGGCATTCAAGAGTCCAGGGTCATGGTTGGGCTCCTCATAGAAAACCATGATGACAGACTGCTGCATGGCCAGTACCAGGGCTGTCAGTACAAAGTGGAGGCCTGGGGCCATCTAACACATGACCTCACTAGTGCCATTGGAATCCCCCAAACTGGTGAGAAGGTACTGCATCATTATGCCAAACTAAAGCAGAGGAAGGGGGAGCTCTTGGCCCAGTGCATCCAAGATGCACAGGCATGGAATGATCCAGTAGTTTGTAAGTATCTCATCCATAGCTGTACCAAATCCTAGACTGAGTATGTGATAGACATTTATGCATAATGTTTGTTTTCTCTGCTATAGTTGCAGTGGAGAGGGCTAGCAATGCTGAGGCCCATGCTGACAAACTGGCAAGGCTGCACGACAGGCTGGTGAGTAAAGATCTACCTTGCAATATATAGTGAAATAAATAAGGAGGAGTAAATTGTTTACTGCCAGTAGGCGTAGTATGTTCTGTTTCTAATGATTAAATAAAAGTTTGCCAGATGAATACTGATCTACAGGATATGCAGTAGTAAAGCTCTGTGTCATATAAGTACAGTAAAGACCAAAACCACCAACTGTTATGTTAACTCTGGTATGTTGTTGTAGAAATAGAATGTGTACAAGTTATTCACAGTAAATATGGCTTTGACATCGTGAATTAACTGAGGTTGTTCTGAGAACCATCTAATATGCAAAACAGTTGATTGTGGAGCTGTAAAACAACATATAAATGAAATATGACATATGTCATGCACTAAGATCTGAACCCTGAATTGTAATGTCCAGTGTATTATAGTGTGCCTCATGTTGCACTGCCTTGTGTTACCCTTTGCTTTCCAGATTGTATCATTTAAAAGGATTAATGCACAGTACACTACCTGTCATGCAGGAATCTCAGGATTACAAGGTCAGACTGTCTAATCTACAGAGTATTAGGCAAAAAACAGTCAAACAAGAGACAGCAGTTCCCCAGTAGCTCAGTGTGATGAGAAATAACCTTGTTGTTTATTTTAGCACACCCAGACACAGTTCGAATCCAGGGAGTGGTACTGAGATGTGTGCATATATACACTCAAAAAACTTGAATATTTGTACAAACAGTCAGATAGTGGTAACAGCTATTTTCTCCACAGGTCATTCAGGTAAAGAAATGTTTGTAGTAGCTGTATGAATGGTATACTAATATACCCTGTACAACTGTCCCACTGTCCAACCCCATGCCTCCAACTGAGAGCAGGATAGGTACATACACCATGCACTCTTCCCGATATATGTCTCTCAAGTGTCATGGTGTCATGGCTAGTGGTCACTGCCCCCAATCACCTTGTACACAGATAAGAATCCAGGTGAAGTATGCCAGTAGCAGGCTCACAAAACATCAGTGCAGGGTACCCCTTCTTGTCAGTTATGTAACACTGATATGTACAAGCCCCCTCCAGTAATGTAGCCATAGTTCTCCTAGTCTGCCCCATACCATTACAGGAAGACAGTCTAATAGGTATGCATGTGCTACAGCTGTTATGGGCCATAGGTAGATGTTAAGTGAGGGTAGACATGTAGAGTATTGAGCAGTACTGATGTGAAAAACAGAAGCATATACAGTTGTTAATGGACTGTTTTCTCTCCTCTCACCCTTCATCTGCATCAATAATTATTATTCATATACTATGGGTAGTTTGTTTTCAAAACCTATTGCTGGGACATGTGTTCTATTATTGTTCATATATTTAATTGGTTGCATATTAACATACCTTGTTCAAATACCATTATTGGTGGCTTGGTGCCATCCATGTAACTTGCATGCTGTTAAAATGCTTACTGTTGTTCCATTTATACACGTGTTCTCTTTGCTATGCAACTGTTTCATATCTGTTGGTCTGGGTTAACTGGAACACCCACGCATGCTGTTATAGTGAATTTTGAGATGTTTTGTTTATGACTAACCAATATATCTTGAAAAACCACAACACCATAGCATGCTTGGGAAGGCCAATCCCAGTGGATCCGTCTATCGTGTCTCATCTGGCCGCGGCACTGGGCTCGGGCATGTCTGGGACCCAACCTTGAACATCGTCCTCCTTTGGTCCTGCACCACCTTTAGTGGAACCACCTCAGGGGATGGGGCCTTACATCCCCCTGGGTGCATGTGTGGAGAAGACACCATCACCCGCAACATGTACCAGGGAATGGTACATAGCATCATCCGCTCCAGGTTGAATGGACAGCTATACCAGATAGAAGGCTGCCTGGTGCAACTGGAGGGCCAGGCTGCTCCTGTTGTCCAGCCCCAACGCAGCCACTTTTGGGGGTTGTGATGGTCCAGTGGTGACTCCCATGGGTGGGGACCTCAGTCCCAGTGTATCCATTTGGGGATTCATGGGCATCTGATTCCCAACCACACTCCCTGTCCATGATGTTTACCCCCTCTCTGTCGTATACCACTCCTGTCTTGTGTGTCTTGTCTGTCTGCAAATGCAACCTACCCTATCCAACCTACCTCCGCAAACATACCTACAGCCCTTCCCCAACATCCCACTCTTACCTTAAAAAAAGGGCATCTGTCCCGCAAAAAAATCATTGCCCCTTACATAGCTCTACACTTTGCCACCATGTGCAGTGACATAAATCAATCTACAACCAAATTACTCTACAAATGTATGTTGCCAACACCCCTCCCTGTGCTTTTGCTGCAGTAGAAATGTACAGCTATGGTCCTTTCCTACACCCATCCTGCACATCCCTAGCTGGTTTTCCAAATGTTTTAAACCCTGTTTGCCCCCATTTCACCACTTTCCTATCACCCTTTTTTCTTTTCTTGAATTAAAATTAGCACAGTTGTAAGCAGGATTAAACATCGCTAAGCGAAGCTTGGTGTACTTAACCATATGTTAGTATCGCTTAGCTAAGGGGAAAACTGCACAAATCTGCTTACAACTGCTTAAAAGTGCTTTACCCTTCTGTCTTCATCAGCCCTTGCTCTGCTCATCAACAAAATTATCAGCCTTACCAAGTCTCAAACCTAGGACGCTGTGCACTACAATTACAGCAACGTACCACTACACCATCTGAGCTGGGATGATTTGTAATGCTTTTGCAAACATATCATGCATTTTGGTCACTCAACATTAATGAAAAAAGTTATCACTACGAAGTCTTGAACCCAGGACCCAGTTCACTTCAATCACAACAATGTACCCCTACACCATCTGAGCTGTTTGAAATTGTAATGCTTTTATAAACATGTTATGCACTACAGTCATTCAACATAAGGGAAAAATACATATCTGTAGTACATTTATATACATAAATATGTATATATAAATATGCATCTCTCTCTCTCTCTCTCTCTATGTATATATATATATATATATATATATATATATATATATATATAGCTATATCTATGTATATAATATATATATATATATATATATATATATATATATATATATACATACACTCATTCTCTTACTGCAAGACATCTGCAAAAAGCCTGACAAAGTGGGGGGATAAAGGGCAAACAACAGTGACATATTTGAAATATAGCTGTTATATGCGTAGAAGTCTGCTTGAGTAGCATGGTTTGTTTAACACATATTTCCTGATAGATTCTAGATCTGAAACACAAATGATTTTCATAATTTACTGATGTCAATGCTCACATCATCCCAATGATTTGTCAGAAACCCACAACTGTTATGGGGAACAGACCAAACATATGAGCCCCACATCTGGACAGTGTCTAGACATCTGGACAGAGGAGAGGTATGACTGCAGTCATGTAACAGAAAAGAGAAAACATTGAGAGCTGATAACTATTTTACCCAGCGCCTTTTGAACTACAGTCAGACCAACACGACACTACACAAAATCAGCTCTATAGAATTACCCATGCTTTTGCAAATCTGACATACACTATAGGGATGTAACTGTAGGGAAAAGCAGACATCGGTGAGACATTGTCCAGCCACAATCATTTGCACCATAGTCCCAGCAACATATCAATACCCCAACTGAACTCTAGAGTATAACGACTGTTTGAACAAACATATGCTGCCCCATCTCACAGTCCACTGGGAATCCTGAGGTGTTACAGAACATTTTTCAGTCTGCCCCTACATACATATACACCTGATATGATAGACCACCAGCGACTGTCACATCATGCACAGTCAGAAAAGGCTCTATGACACTCACAGCTGCCACTCTCCCTACTCAGCCCAACATTTGCCCACTACACTGCTACACAATCGTGACAGTCTGTTAACAATGGGCAGACATACATAACTCTCAACTGTACACATTTTCACAGAATGTCCAGGGTGTGGGACCATATTTATGGCCACTGCTGCATAACCAATTCAATGAGTCTAAGTCACTGGGATGATATCAGGAGTAAAGTCAATAAATGATGATATACCATACCTCTGAACTTCTTACTGCATGACATCTGGACAAAGCCTGATATACTTGGGAAACAGGGGACTAAAAAGAGGGACATATCTCACATAATGGTGTTACAAATTGAAACAGTTGCTGGTGTTACAGGGTTTTTTGTAACATAACACCCCTGAAGGATATGATGTCTGAAACACAAATGGATGCCAACATTTACTGACTAAAATCTTCACATTATCCTACTGATTTCTCAAAAACAGAAATTGTCTGAGGAACAGACCAAACATAATAGGCAAACCTCTGGGCAGTATGCAGACATCTGGAGAGTTGAGAGGTATGTCAGAGACATATCACTGTCAGGCATCAAGTCATGCAGAAAATGCATGTCCAGACAACCCCTGTTAATCTAGCAGTCATCTAGGTATATAACAACAATACATATGTACAATCTGTACCCAATTCTGGATCTTTGTCCTCCATGTTATTGGGCTGTCACCACATTTCTTGTTCTGAGAGGTATTTCCACCTACTGTCTGTGAAGCTGTAGCCCCCAGACCTCCATAATGTCCTCCTCACAGTCAAGGAAAAAGAGCAAGGCCCACATGAAGGACTTAATTATAGCACTGTGTTTTTATGTTATTGGCTAATGGAAAGACAACACAGCTGCTCTGGATGCAAGTAGCAAGTGGGAGACACTGATTGATGCACAGGCCATCACCTGCTCATGAGCATTACTTACAAAAGGAAGCTGCTGCCTATGCAACACAGGTCTGAACCCATCTACCCAAAGACAGGCTGGAACTACACAAACCTAAACATTTGCATTAGTTGGAGGAAACTCTTCAGCAGTATAACAGATATGTCAATCACTAAAGCATGTAATGGAATGCAGAAGGGGGGATGCAATAATGTGAAATAGGAAGTTAAACACTAGGTCACAACAAGACTTGCTGCACTCACATGCTGCTGTCTGGCACCTATAGCCATTCCTGCTGGCCTTGTCTGCAGTAACATAGATCACAGCTCTGGACCCTGAGTCACCCCAGCCAAGGTCAGCTCCTGTATGACTACTACTGGAGTATCTGTTGTCCAATACTGACTGTGACATTGCTAGACCAGCTACCTGGGATGTTGTAAATATTCATATGTCACCTGTGAATGCTACTATGATACATTTGCTTGTCTTACAAATGTAAGAGACTTATATAGGGTATGTGCATAGTAAACAACAGGCGCAGAAGTGTGTGTTGAACTGTATGCTATATACTGAGCCCATACCTGTCAACTGCCCAGAGTTTTGCAGACTGATCACATGTTTGGCTTATATTTGTAGTCAATGCCTCATACAGTTGTTTATTGTCTGGCAAACCACTGGCAACCCAGTAAAGACTGAAGTCATAACATAATAGCATATATTTGAATATCAGATGTCATATCCTGTGGAGTACTCCTGTGAATGTGAAGCCATCTTTGCTAGCAACTAAGTGTGTAAAAGCTAGATTTATAAAGTGTCACTATTACCTGGCCTTTGCCCACCAATGATATGTGAATTTGTGCAGATGTCTTGCTCTAACAGGAGCTAGGTGTCTTAGCATGAAACCCATGTCATTGCAAGCGTACCTTGTCCTGGGGGATGCTGACATGTGTGCAGTCACTGACACCTGGTTTGCAGCTGTGGACAGCACACTAACCTTGCCAGGTTACTCATCCCATCATATCTTTAGACCCCAAATGGAGGGCTGCAAAGCCACAGGAGGTGGAGTTTTAAACATTATCATACACACACACACCTCCAGGCTGGCCAAACTGTATGATGCATGGGAGACATCCCAAGTGCAGTTAACTGTTGACAAAACACCTACTCAAATCATAGCTAGCTACAGACCTCTAACCATGACTCTGGACACCCACCTCACCTATCTGGACTTGCTTGAATCTGTCAAGATTCAACTTTCTGCCCTGCTCCTGAGTGACTTTAACTACCCAACCATAGTGTGCATGACCTATGCTACCTGAACATGAATGCACAGAGATTCCTTGGCTTGGTCAATGGCAATGCATTGGCTCAGCTGGTCAACACTCCTATGATAGGTGGAATTCTCCTGTACCTGGTCCTAACCAACATGAGTAGCCACTATAGCACTCCTACAGTGTCATCCTCCTTGGTAAGATCTGACCACATAGCCATCACTGTTCAGGTCACCATCTCCCCTGCTCCCCCTGTCCGGGTCAAACAAAATAAACTTTACAAAAATGACTATAAATCTCCTCAGAGCAGGTAGAAGTAGATTTACAGCCACCGTCCCATCAGTTGGAACTAGCAGTAGTGTCCAAGCCCACACCACAATACTATGTGAGCACCTACATAGCTGTATGGACTCAACAATACCTGACAGGACAACATCAGCTCCATCAAGGTATTGTAAAATTTTGTGGTGGACAGCAGCAATACACAAATACCATAATGGGTGGAAATAATTGATGGACAGGGCCAAGAAGGAGCAGGTGCCTAATTGTAAGCAATGTCACCTTGGTCTGAACAAGCAAATAAGGTCACAGGTGAATTACCCCAAGGATGTCTTTGAGTGTGAAGTGGACACATCCATCAAGGCCAATAATTAGGCCTTCAACACATATGCCTGCAATCCCAGTGCCAACACCCAAATCTGCTCTATACAAGCCTAGCCATAGCAATTCACTGGCTATTTCTTCCCACACTATTTACTTCCCTGGACCCCTCTCTAGCAGGGCAACTGACGTGATCCTCGGGTTGAATTTCCTTTCTCCCATCCAATCATCAAAGTTCCTTTCAAAGAGGGCCAAAGAGGTGCTCTGCTTGACATGTATGGGCAGTCTATTCCAGAGTCTGTGGAGTCTTTGGGTCAGGAACCTATCCCTCCAGCATGTTTTGTTTATTGTGATGACAAGATTTAGATCCCTGGAGTATGTGGATCTTAGGGATTGGGATTTCTTTAAGTGTAGCATGTCCAACAGCTCTGGGTTTGACATGGCCTTGTATGTTAAGTAGAGATCGCCCCAGAGTAGACAATATGCGACAGAGTATAGCTGGAGTTTTTTAAGGCGATCAGCATAGGGCATCTGCTTTAGGTCTGTGATTCTTTTTGTGAAGTATTTCTGTGGCCTTTCCAGTTGTTGCAGATGTCTTGAGAGGTACATACCAAATGGGGCATTGTATTCTATAATGGGTCTAATGAGGAATGAGTACAATGGGACCTCTTTTTTTCTGGATGAAAAGCCCTTAGTGATGAGGTGTGCCGCATAGAAGGATTTCCTGACTGTTGTGGTGATGTGGTTATTGAAGGTGAGACCACTGTCCACCTGTATCCCTAAGTGTCTTATCACACTTTCTGTGTTTAGTGTACTGCCACCTATGTGATAATTCATGGGTACATGTTTTTCCCAAAGGGGATAACTCTATATTTCTTGGCACTGTGCTTGAGCCTATGGCTCTGGCACCAAGCATCTGTTTCTGTAAGGCCCTTTTGTAGAGTATCCACATCATTTGGGGATGATTCAATAATGGCTCCCAGTTTGCAGTCATCTGCAAACTTTGTTAGCCAGAGTCCCTTAGTGTTGGTCTGTACTTCAGAGAAGTAGATGCCAAACAAGAGAGGTCCCAAGACTGAACCCTGAGGTACTCCATTTGTCACTTGTCTGGAGCTGGATCTGGAGTCAGATACTTTTACAATGTGGGTTCTATCATTAAGCCAGTTGGCAACCCATTGAGTGAAGTAGGGATTAATGCCCAGCTTAGTAAGTTTATCTATGATTCCAGAGTGGGGGATGGTGTCAAAAGCCTTGGCGAGGTCCAGATAGGCTGTGTGGACTGCCTTACACTTTTCCACGCTGGAGACTGATTTGAAGAAGTCAATAAGGTTCAGGAGACAAGATCGGCCCTTCACAAACCCAAACTGGGTGGGGTCCAGTGTTTTACGGTTGCCAATGTCTTTGTTTATAAGTTCCATAATAATACGCTCCATGGCCTTGCAGATCAGGCTCGTCAGACTGATGGGGCAGTAGTTCCCGGGATCCATAGGCCTGATACTATCCCTGGCTGCATCCTACATGAACTCAGGCATGAGCTCTCAACTCCATTACACACTTTGGTCAACCAAAGCCTGAGCACCAGTGTTATCCCATCTGCACAGAGGGCAGCCACTGTCATCCCTGTACACAAAGGTGGAGAATCCACTGACCCAGCCAGTCATATGCACATCAGCCTTTCTAGCCTGATCTGTAAGACCACGGATGGCATTATCAATGACCTTATAAACAAGGAGATCAGCAACCTCAGAATGCTTGTGCCAACACAATTTGGTATTGTCAAAGGGAGACCAGGCCTGTTAAACCTGGTTGACTGCTTTGAAGTGGTCAACAAACACATGGACGAGGGGAAGATGGTGCACTGCACACCACCAACCTTCACCTGGCCAAAGCCTCTTACAGTAATCTCAAGTCAGCCATAGTACATAAGCCTACATAACCTCACTTGTGCAGCCCACACACAAGGCCCTTACAAAGTCTGTGACATGAATAATACTTGTTTTTATGATTTAAAAACATAAATGGATTTATGAAATAAGTTGTATTGTCAGTTATATGTAAAGGTTAAGTGTAGCTGAGCAGGTTGGCACAGCATGGGGCAGTGCTCAACAATGCTTAAATGAAAATGAAGAGGTATATATAGCAATGTAACAGTAGAGCCTCACTGGCTAAATGGTTAGAACACCGGAACTTGTACGTGAGGTGGAAGGGTCAAATCCTGGCTATTCAGCTTTTTACACGTGATAGAGAAATTTTGTAAATGTTTTGTATTTCTTTTATATGCATAGACATATGTTAACTGTGGTGGTCCAGCTAGACCAGAAGCCTATTTGCAGTGGAGAGACCAGTATAAAAGCAACAGTTACTCACAAGTATCCAATGCAGTACAGTGACAGCAACAGATAACGTACTGAAATGCATAAGTTTAGGAGATATAATAAAATAGTGTCACTGGATGTATGATGTGAAATCCCTCATGTAAACTTCAGTGTCCCGCAGAGTGCAGTCACACCCCAAAGTAATGTAACAAACGCATGTAGGAGATGTCATGTAAAGTAAAATATGTACACTTAATATGTCAGTAAGGACTAATTAATGTGCAATCCGTTAATTGTCTAGAAATGAAAACTGAGCAATGCTTAGCAGTGCATGGCTCTGCATACCCGGTTTGAGCATTGCTATGACGCATAATTGTAAGCAGCATTCAAGCCATCTACACAGATCTATGCATTGCTTGCTCTGGTTGACTGGCCTTGGTGATGCCATACATTTTTATTCTGATATCATGAATAGATGGTGGGGATGAGACATTGCCAATGCTTGCCCGTGCAATGTCTGTGCTTGAGCATGAGGTGGGAGTAGGACATCAGCCATGAGAACGTAGGTCTGCAACAAGATCAGCTGAGAGTCCACATGGCCATGCACATTCACACTCCTGTAGTAGCAGTTCCACCAGCAGTGCCAAGGGAGGGTGCTTCCCACACCACAATGGAGCAGGCTATGAGCATGTGGTCCTGTCATGGTCCATCTGGGACATGGATCCCACAGATAGCAGCCACCATTGGAGATTAGTACTGCATCTGGCCTTGGGCCTGTTGGTGCCAGTGAGACTCCTGGCAGAAGCAGTCCCCATGCCCCTGGTTGGAGAAGGTAAACTGTACGACCTGCCATGTACAGTCCACACCACATTTCTTGATTGTGTGCATATAAACACTCACATATCTCTGTCATAGGCAGGTCACCACCAGACACACACAGCTCCTCTGCATGGCCCAGTTGAACACCACCCCTCCAGACACAGACACACACACACACACACACACACACACACACACACACACACACACACACACACACACACACACAATGTCAACCATATGGCCCAGCCTAGGCCTCTGACAAACCCAAACCACACCCTGTGCTTGTGATGATGCCTGTGCCACATCCCTGTTATCCATACCATCATTGCAGGGACATGCTAATATGGGTCTGATGCACAGGGGGAATATAGTACAGTGTAGTAATGTAATGCTGTGTAAAGGTGCTGTCTGCTGGAAATAGTTATGAGTACACATCAAAGTGTATGTACCTTTTTAGCCATTATGCATTATTGCTGTTAGTACTGCTGACTATAGTCTCACACACTGTATCCTTTTTGTGTTCCAGGTATGTGTGTGTGTCTGCAGGCTGTAAATACAGCGACCTGTTCATAGCCAAGGTACAGCTGTATATGTACATGTTTACCAGGTGTGTATGCATGCAACAGTGTGTGAGGGACAATTGGGGTGGACAGTGTGAACTTGCATACATACCCATTGACACAGCCAACTTGCCTTCATACATGTCACCTGGATGTTCTGTAGTACCACAGGTTCATACATACAGAGGAGGTTACTTGACTACTGGTGCT